>NC_142867.1:3592916-3760833 GCF_051225735.1 Oryctolagus cuniculus | reverse complement strand
GACCGTCGGCATCAGGAGCACAGAACACTGCTTTCCTTCTCCCCGAGGAGCTCAGCGTCCAGTGATCAGCTGATGGGTGGCAACTGTCCTGCCACATCCCTGGACAGGAACACCTCAGTCGGCAGCGTATTTCTTTCATTATTAAGTTCCAGACATTCCTGGACACAGAACAATGCACACAAAGGAAACGCAAAGGTGGTTTCTCAGAACTGAGGTTGCCACATGACTCCAGCAGGCAGCCAATCCCAGCTCAGAGCCTCAGGACCCAAGGTTCACTCAGTGTTGGCATGAGAAGAAAGGCAGCACCATACCTGAAATCACCAAACAGGACAATCTCCCACAGTTCTGCAAAGCAGTAGACTGCTAAAAATGTGTCATGGAGTCAGCATCTGGGGGCCACTTGAGAAGCCTGCACCCCACATCTGTGTGTCTGGTTGCAGTTCCAGCTCTGTGCCTGATTCCAGCTTCCTGGTAGTGTGGGACCTGAGAGGCAGCTGGGGATGGCTGAGCAGCTGGGTCCCTGTCACTCAGGCGGAAAACCCAGACTGAGTTGTCAGGTTGCAGTTCAGCCTGACCCACCGCTGGCTGTTGAAGGAATTTAGGGAGTAGAACCAGCAGAGGGGAGGCCTCTGTCCTCTGCCTTTCAAATGCATAGACTAAAAAAATTAAAAAACTGAAAATTAAAAATAAAAATATATCCTGTACAGCCCAGATTACTTCTAACATTATCACAGAAACTGTCAGTAGTGGTGGTGACTGGAGAGGGAAAGCCAATTAAGGAGGAAGCGTACTCTGCACCGCGTTCCCATTTCTCCCTTTTTAACTCTGCTTGTACTGCTTATTTTGAAAACCAAACAAAATCCTCACAAGAAAAGCACAGGACTGGAATTACCATTGGAATACACTGGCAGCCTCCTTAAGCTAAAGTGTGAGGTACCTCATTTGAACACATTTTGAATATTCTGTCTTGAAAAAGCATTTTATCTTTTTAAAAAGTTTGTTTATTTGAGGGGCAGAGAGACAAGACAGAGAGAGCCCCCAACCGTCGGTGCAGTCTCCAAATGTCCTCAGGAGGTGGGGCTGGCCCTCATCAGGTTGGCTGGCTCAGTCGTCCGAGCCCTCACCGCTGCCTCCCAGGTGTGCATTAGCAGGACGCTGGCCTGGAAGCGCAGCAGCGATTCAAAACCAGGCGCTGCAACAGGGGACGCAGGCGTCTTAGCCAACAGCTTCACCAGGACGTCAGATCCTGGCCCCCGTTTAAAAGCTTTTTTAAAAGATTAATTAATTAATTAATTTGGAAGGCAGAGTGAGAGAGACAGAGTTCTTCCTTCTGCTGGTTCACTCCCCCAGACGGCCGCGACGGCCAGGTCTGGGCCAGGTTGAGTCCAGAACCAGGAACTCCATTCCAGGTGGAGCACCTGGGCCATCATGCACTGCCTCCCCAGCTGTGTTATCGGGGAGCCGGGTCAGAAGCGGAGGGCAGACGCCAAAGGACACTCAAATACGAAACGTCAGCACTGTCTTTCCCTCTCCCTCCCTGCTCCCCCACCCCACTTTGTTCTCAAAGCCCCAGTTCTTCCAGAATCCAAGTTCAGCTTCCACCAACCTTAGAACTCTGGCCTGCCAACAATAACCCTGCAGGGTGACTAAATGTTTTTTCCAACCAAGGTAAAATGCAAGTGATCAAAGTGCAACAGCGCTGGGCCCAAGGAGCCACCCTGTCCCATCTCCCACGCCCACCACCTTCCCATGGCCTGAAGCCAGGCACCTATACCCCACTCCACCCCCAGGTCATGACGTGACAGTGCAAAAGTAGGGGAAAGGTTAGCGGGAGCTCCGGAATGGCTGGTTCGTCCAAGGGCACTCAGATCCTGTTCCACTGGCTGTGATGCACTTCACCCAGAAAAGCGGAGCTCCACCTTCGGGATGGTTAAGGGCTCATTATACCTGCCCGAGGGCAAATGCTGCAGCCCAAACCAGAAACCAGGCACACACCCACAGAGCTCAGGGAGTGTCCAAAGGGCTTCACTGCAGAGCTGTAGGAGAAATTAACAGTGTTTTGTTTTTAAAGATTTATTTACTGGGGCTGGCCCTGTGGCACAGAGAGTAAAGCTGCTGGCGTACCATATGGGCACCAGCTCAAGTTCCAGCCGCTCCTCTACTAATCCAGCTCTCTGCTGTGGCCTGGGAAAGCAGTAGAAGGTGATCCAAGTGCTGGGGCCCCCACACCCATGTGGGAGACCCAGAGAAGCTCCTGGCTCCTGGCTTTGGATTGGCCCAGCTCTGGCTATCACAGCCATTTGGGGAGTGAATCAGGGATGGAAGACCTCTCTCTCTCAGCCTATGCCATTCTGTAACTCTGCCTCTCAAATAAATAAAAAAAAATTAATATTTTAAATAATAATTACATAATATATAAATATCTATTTATTTGAGAGGCAGAGTTACAAAGAGAGGGAAATACAGAGAAAGGTCTTCCATCTGCTGGTTCACTCCCCACACAGCTGCAATGGCCAGAGCTGGGCCCATCCAAAGCCAGGAGCCAGGAGCCTCCTCCGGCTCTTACATGCGGGTGCAGAGGCCCAAGCACTTGGGCCACCCTCCACTGCTTTCCCAGGCCACAGCAGAGAGCTGGACTGGAAAAGGAGCAGCTGGGATATGAACCAGTGCCATATGGGATGCTGGCGCCTTAGGTGGAAACTTAGCCTACTACGCCCCAGCGCCTGCTCCTACAGTGTTGTTACTAATGGACATGGAGGGCCGGGCTTGGACATGCACAGGCCAGCACCCAAAACCTTCCCTGAGGCCCTGAGGTCACTTAGTGACCACCGCCTGGGCTGGGGCCAAACACAGCACCCCGGAAGGGAGGCCACTCTAATTCCCTCCACTTCCAGGTTGGGGGCTGGGCCCTGACACGGATTTCTGCCTCCTTGATGCAAAACATGTGTACTCCTAAACTCGCCTTTTTAAAAACTACAACGGATGTTAAGATAGAGTTCAAGTGCAAGGTCAAGTCTAGGAAGGAGTAATTACAGGCTCTTAGAACTGAGGCAAAACCACTGCACAGAACCAACTCTGCATGGTGATGGTTCCAAATCGACTTAGGAGATCAGCCTGCCCCACGCCCACGCGCACCCTGCACAGCATTCCCACCAGCCCCGTGCCCCCCCGGCACCTCTCCCACCAGGGCCCCAAACAGCTTGCAAGGACCTGCTTGCTGGCAGCACTGCAATCAACTTTTCACTCACTGGCTAGTAGTTTAGAAGGAAACAAATATGCTTGAATAGTGGTTGCTCAGGGGTCCTTGTCTGTTTAAGACAGAATTCTGATGTGAGACAGAGAGCAGAGGTAAGTGAGGAAGCAAAGTTATACGAAGAGAACTAAAGAAGAACGTACACCTGGTAGGCCAGGCAGGTGCAGCCCCAGCACTTGGGCCAGTGGGCCATCCTCTGCTGCTTTCCCCGGCACACCAGCAGGCAGCTGGATTGGAAGTGGCGCAGCCAGGACTCCAACCAGAGCCCATATGGGATGCCGGCACTGCAGGTGGCAGCCTAACCGGCTATGCCACAACGCCGGCCCCCTGACTGGACTTTTTATGGACATGAGTGTGGGTCCCCCTTTCTTCTCCCTTGTGCAAAATTACAGGTAGGGAGTTTCTGGGTCTAGAGTTCCCAAAAACCTTCCCAGGAATTCATCAGACGGAACGTCTCCTTGGTGCAGGGCAGGGGAGGCTGCAGCCCACCTAGCAGGGTCACAGGACAAGGGCTCTGACGGCAGGTGTACTTGCTGCTCTGTTTTCAGGGCCTGTGTCCTCGTTTCATTACACGAGAATTTATTTTCTTTAAAAATTCTCAGTTTCTTCCCGTTTTCTTCAGCCCCTCACACACACAGGCTCATGTGCACTTAGCTACCTTAACAGAGTGACCAGAACCGGGAGGCCTGCGCAGCAAAATCCATGCCTCAAAAGGTTAAACTGCCTTTCATTTTATTCAGTAACTCACTAAGTCACCAGTTTCCTACAAAACCTGCTGGGAAGGGGGGACCTGTTGGGAGCGCGGCTCTGTGCTTAATCAGATAGTTACTTGGGGTTTTTATCTCTTGACAGTATTTTCGTTTTAAAAAAGTAAGATGAGCCTTCATCTGCGTTTCCTTCCGCTTCCAAGAAGCAAAGCAGGACTGCCGCCGGCGCACGAGGAAAGCGGCCGCTCCGGGCTCAGGCCGCGGTGCCGCCCTGGCCCACTGGGCTCCGGAGCCCCACGCCTTCTCCGGGGCTGGCGCGGCCTTGGCAGCCTCTCGCGCCCACCTGCCCGCGACCGGCGGCGGAAGCTGCGGGGAGAGCCCGGTCCTGCTCACCGTCGCGCTCGGGCTGCGCTGGGAGCCCCGCGCCCACTGCGCGACCTGACCGCTGCGCGGCGGGGAGAGGGTCGGCGGCGCCGCGCCCAGCCGGGGGCCGAGCGTCCTTCCGCCCCGCACAGGGCGGACCCCGCGGGCTGACTGACCCCTAAAGGGCACAGACGAGTCGCGCCCCGCTCTGGTTTTGAGTTCTCCACGAATCCCGCCACGCGAAGATGCTGGAATTCCCTTGGGCGCCCCGCTCCTACGCTGCCCAGCCGCGCAGCATCCGGACCCCGCCGGCGTCCCTGCCTGGGCCCGGTGCCGCAGCGCGCCCCCCGCCCCCGGCCCGCCCGCCCGCCCGCGCAGCCCAGCCTTACCGAGTCGGTGCTGCACGGCGCGGCGGCGGCACCTGCGGAGGACGAGCCGGCGGGCCCGGGCAGGGCTGGCTGTAGGCGAGGCCGCCCGCAGCCCATTGGCTGGCTGAGTAGCAGAATTATTAAAGCTGCCCTGGAGTCTTGATAAAGCTTAACCAGCGAAGGCGGGGACGGTTAGAGCACTCCTCGGTAGGAGCAGGCGCCATGTCAGCGTCAGCTGTGGTGCCTGTCCCTCCAGAAACTCATTTATTTAACGGAGGGACAACGAATTTCCTCCCTCGTTAGTAAGAGATACGGGGCCAATCGTCTGAGCACAGTACTCACTCGTTCACTTCACAGAAGCTTACCAATAGTCTACTGCAGCCCCAGGGTGCTGCCAGCCACTGAGACACAGCTGGTGAAGCGTCGGGCGTTTTGATCTCTAGGGGTTAATACCAGACGCAGACGCCCAGAATGCTCCTAGAAAGATCGGAATAGCTCAAGGTCACCGTGATCACCCCCTCGGACCCCAGATCCTGTCCGTCAGCCCCACCACAGCCTGCATGCACTGGGACCCGCGCTCTGGGTTCCTGGGCTGGAGCAGACGTGACCTGGAGGACGCTGTTGCAAGTGGGGGACTTGACTTGCCCATAACCAGAGCAGAATGGAAATGGACACCTGGCCCTCGGGGACAGGGGCCGCCCCTACCCCATAGCTAACTTTAGCAGGTGTTAGACAGCCAAAGGAGGGCACTGGCGGAAGGAATCTGTGCAAGGATGACCATCCTGTATACTGAGTCGGCTGTCTTGAAGGAAGCCCAGAGCCTGAGGCCGCTCTCCAGCCCTGAGCGGCTCTTCCTAAAGAACAGCTGAAGGGGGTGGGGCGCTGACACAGCTGGTGACAGGGGGTGGGGCACTGAGACACAGCTGGTGACACAGCTGGTGACAGGGGGTGGGGCACTGAGACACAGCTGATGACACAGCTGGTGACAGGGGGTGGGGCGCTGAGACACAGCTGGTGACACAGCTGGTGACAAGGGGGCGGGGCACTGAGACACAGCTGGTGACAAGGGGGCGGGGCACTGAGACACAGCTGATGACACAGCTGGTGACAGGGGGTGGGGCACTGAGACACAGCTGGTGACAGGGGGTGGGGCACTGAGACACAGCTGGTGACAGGGGGTGGGGCGCTGAGACACAGCTGATGACACAGCTGGTGACAGGAGGGTGGGGCACTGAGACACAGCTGATGACACAGCTGGTGACAGGGGGGTGGGGCACTGAGACACAGCTGGTGACACAGCTGGTGACAGGGGGTGGGGCGCTGAGACACAGCTGGTGACACAGCTGGTGACAAGGGGGCGGGGCACTGAGACACAGCTGGTGACAAGGGGGCGGGGCACTGAGACACAGCTGGTGACACAGCTGGTGACAAGGGGGTGGGGTGCTGAGACAGCTGGTGACAGGAGGGTGGGGCACTGAGACACAGCTGGTGACACAGCTGGTGACAAGGGGGTGGGGCACTGAGACACAGCTGGTGACAAGGGGGCGGGGCACTGAGACACAGCTGGTGACACAGCTGGTGACAAGGGGGTGGGGTGCTGAGACAGCTGGTGACAGGAGGGTGGGGCACTGAGACACAGCTGGTGACAGGGGGTGGGGCACTGAGACACAGCTGGTGACAGGGGGGTGGGGCACTGAGACACAGCTGGTGACAAGGGGGTGGGGCACTGAGACACAGCTGGTCACACAGCTGGTGAAGTGCTGCCTGTGAGACCAGCATCCCATCTGGTCGATGGGGGGAGTCCCGGCTGCTCCACTTGAATCCAGCTCCCTGCTAATGGTCCAGGGAAAGCAGTGGAAGATGGCCCCCAAGTGCTTGAGCCCCTGCACCCACGTGGGAGACCTGGAGGAAGCTCCTGGCTCCTGGCTTCAGATCAGCACAGCTCTGGCTGTTGCAGCCGGCTGGGGAGTGAACCAGCGGATGGAAGACCTCTCTCTCTCTCTCTCTCTCTCTCTCTCACCTTCTCTCTCTCTCTCTCTCTCCTTCTCTCTGTGTGTAACTTGTTTCAAATAAATAAATAAATTTTTGAAAAAAAAAAACACGTTTATTCTTGCAAGGAGCTCCCTATTCATGCTTTGTTCTCAGGATTCCTGCTCAGGTGGGGACAGGGGTGTGCATGGCATGCTCCACCAGCCTGCTCTGCACTCTGGCAGCTGGCAGTGAGCCAGGCAGGACACCACATGAAGAGGGCACGGGCAAGGGCACATCCCCGGGGAATCCCAGGTCAGTCCAGGGTCTGAATGTGGGGAGAGTGAGGAGACACCCAGAACGCACTGCTGCGCTTACACTTGTGGCCTAACCCACTGCAGTAGGGAGACTGCTGCTGCCACAGTGGGACAGCTTTTGTTGTGGGCTAAACAGGCCACAGAGCCAAAGATAATCCCAGCAAGGAAATCATGTTCCTGGCAAACCCATAGTCTCGGATTGGGGGGAGTGCAATCCAAAATTGTCTAAGTATTTTTTTTATTTGAAAGGCAAAGGTGTGGTGGGTATTTCCCAGTCACCATTTACTCTCCAAATCACAGCACCAGCGAGGGCTGGACCAGGCCAAGGCCGGAACCCAGAGCTCCATCCTGGTCTCCCATGTGGGTGGCAGGGACCTGAGGACTCCATCGCCTGCTGCCTCCTTCGCACGCAGAGGAAACGGAAATACTGAAATGCGAGGGTGAACTCCGGGGACAAGGCAGCGCCATCTCTGCTCTAAGCTAAAGGCCAGACACTGCTGAGAGGAGCTTCCTGGAAAGAAAAGGTTTATTCAGCCTACAGTCCGGAGGTCACAGTTCAAGATCAAGTGGATCAAGTGGCCCCACCGTGCAACACCTGTGGAGACTGGGCTCCAATAATGCGTCATGGCACTTCCCTCTCCCACACAACTCTCAGAACACAGCATTCAACGACAGCAACAAGGCACCTGTTCAACAACAGACAAGGGCCCTACTGGGCAAGCCCATCTCAGGCTGCCGCACGAAAGTCCTTACAGAAAGGTGAACACATTTACACACTTACATGGCTGGTGTGTCTGCTCCCTCTGGACACCTGGAAGCACCACCCTCGCCCCAGACACCAGCTATGTCCAAGCTGTACACCCAGTGCTGTGCTAACACAGCTAATACACAGACTGAGAGCACTGCTATTTTTTTTTTTTTTTGACAGGCAGAGTGGACAGTGAGAGAGAGAGACAGAGAGAAAGGTCTTCCTTTGCCATTGGTTCACCCTCCAATGGCCGCCGCAGCCGGCGCGCTGCGGCCGGCGCACCGCGCTGATCCGATGGCAGGAGCCAGGTGCTTCTCCTGGTCTCCCATGGGGTGCAGGGCCCAAGCACTTGGGCCATCCTCCACTGCACTCCCGGGCCACAGCAGAGAGCTGGCCTGGAAGAGGGCAGCCGGGACAGAATCCGGCGCCCCGACCAGGACTAGAACCCGGGGTGCCGGCGCCGCTAGGCGGAGGACTAGCCCAGTGAGCCGTGGCGCCGGCAAGCACTGCTATTTTCTTTAAAGATTTTAAAATTTATTTGTAAGTCAGTATTACACAGAGAAAGGAAAAGACACAGACTGTGTTTTGTTTTTGTTTTTGTTTTTGTTTTTTTTACAGGCAGAGTTAGACAGTGAGAGAGAGAAAGAGAAATAAAGGTCCTCCTTCCATTGGTTCACTCTCCAAATGGCTGCTACGGCCGGTGGGCTACAGCCGGTGCTGCGCCGATCTGAAGCCAGGAGCCAGGCGCTTCCTCCTGGTCTCCCATGGGGTGCAGGACCCAAGCACCTGGGCCATCCTCCACTGCACTCCCGGGCCACAGCAGAGAGCTGGACTGGAGGAGGAGCAACTGGGACAGGACTGGCACCCCAACCGGGACTAGAACCTGGTGTGCCGGCGCCGCAGGTGGAGGATTAGCCAAGTGAGCCACGGCCCCAGCCAGACTGTGTTTTCCATCCTCTGGTTCACTCCCCATATGGCTGGGCTGTGCCAGCTCAAAGGCAGGAGCCAGGAGCTTCTTCTGGGTCTCCCATGTGGGTGCAGGGGCCCAGGTACTGGGGCCATATTCCACTGCTTTCCCAGGCCATAGCAGAGAACTGGGTCGAACTGGCACCCATGTTGGGTGTGGTTATCACAGATGGTGGCTTAACCCGCTATACCACAATACTGGCCCAAGAGTGCATTGCTACTGTAAGCCCAGGAGACAATGAAACGGGGGCTCGGAGGGCTTATTCCCTAGGGGGTGAGTCACGTATTTCTTGCCATAGTGTAAGGATTCACTGGTCCCCCTACACTGGTCCACATTTATCCTGTTAGACTCTGGATCTACAGGCATGTACGCCCTGCATGGGCTGAAAAAAAAAAAAAAAGTCAAAAACCAAAACCTCAGCAAGCTGAGAGAATGCTTACTTTGCTCTCTTCCTTAATGGGCCCCTCCCTGGAATCAGTAATGTAGTTAAGAAACGAGGTGAGCGAGATAAGGTGACAAGGCCGCCTACGCAACCAAAGCAGACTCCAAAATACACTTCCTGGCATTGAGTTGGCTATTTTGAAACTCTCCATAAAAAATTTACATTGTATACTTGTCCTTTCTTTTCTTTTCTTTTTTAAAATATTTATTTATTTATTTGAAAGTCAGAGTTATACAGAGAGAGAAGGAGAGGCATGCTGGCTCACTCCCCAGTTGACCACAACAGCCGGAGCTGTGCCCATCTGAAGCCAGGAGCCAGGAGCTTCTTCCAGGTCTCCCAGGTGGGTGCAGGGGCCCAAGCACTTGGGTCATCCTCCACTGCTTTCCCAGACCACAGCAGAGAGCTGGACTGGAAGTGAAGCAGCCGGGACTCGAACCGGCACCCACATGGGATGCTGGCACTGCAGGTGGTGGCTTTACCCGCTATGCCACAGCGCCGGCCCCCCTTTCCTTTTTTTCCTCATTTTAGACGATCAGTCCTTCAATTGCCAGGCAGCCCTAGAGTTGTACTTATAAAGGAAAGACGCATCAGTGAAACAAGGTAGAAAATAGAACTATTTGGAAATTAAGCAAAGAAAAAAATCTTAAAGGCTTTCCCCAAAAATAGATGAAAAGCAATGGCCATCTGAACAGGTAACTTCATCTTGTCCCCTGCTAGTACGTCTTGAATCACTGGACTTGGCACATGGCAAGAGTTTTAGAGTGGAAGTTGAAAGGTCTGCCTCTATATGCATGTGTGTCTTGTGTGTGTGTGTGTGTGTGTGTATGTGTGTGTGAGTGTGTGTACGTGTGTATATGTGTCTGTGTTTGTGTCTGTGTGTGTCTGTGTGTATATGTGTCTGTGTTTGTGTATGTGTGTGAGTGTGTATGTGTGTGTCTGTGAGTGTGCATGTGTGTATGTATATGTGTGTGAGTGTGTTTGTCTGCGAGTGTATGTATGTGTGTGTATGTGTGTGTATGTGTGTATATGTGTCTGTGTTTGTATATATGTGTGTGTGTATGTGTGTGTCTGTGAGTGTGTATGTGTGTCTGTGAATGTGTGTGTATGTATGTGTGTGTGAGTGTGTGTATGTGTATGTGTCTGTGAGTGTGTATGTGTATATGTGTGTGTCTGTGTATGTGTGTGTATGTATGTGTATGTGTGTATGTGTATGTGTGTATATGTGTCTGTGTGTATGTATGTGTATGTGTGTGTATGTGTATGTGTGTATATGTGTCTGTGTGTATGTCTGTGTATGTGTGTATGTCCGTGTGTCTGTGTATGTATGTGTGTGTATGTGTGTGAGTGTGTGTATATGTGTCTGTGTTTGTGTATGTGTGTGTGTCTGTGTGTATGTGTGTGTGTGTCTGTGTCTGTGTGTGTGTCTGTGTGTGTCTGTGAGTGTGTGTGTATGTGTGTGTATATATGTGTGTGTGTGTACTTTGTGTATGTGATACTTTTCATCTCTGGACAATGTTGCCAAAATTTATAAGTTGCTCTACTTAATTAATTTAAAGAAGAAAAAGGACTTAGATAAAATATTCTCTCTGAAAAATATAAACTAATTCAAATGCCTTTTAGTTCATGTGATCTGAAATACTCTTTGGTGAGTAAAGCTAGATTGTAAATTGTTGGTAAAAATTAAAAACATGAATGCCTCCAGAATTGTCAGCGTTGATTATAACGCAAGAGCATTTTGTCTAGATGTTGGCAACCAAAAATCAATCAGATTCTCCGAAGAACCTTGAGTCGCAGAGCACTGCAGTGGGAATGCACAGCAGGGCAGGCAGGCTGCGAGAGGCTGAGGAAAGAAGTTCACCAGGCAAATACGAGGAGGACTCTAGCAAATATCTTGAAACAATAATCTTTGGCCATAGTGAATAATAACCAGGGTGACATTATCAGAGGTGGAAGACTGCAGTTAGGCAACTGTTCTTATAGAAGTATTTTTTTTTTTTAAGATTTATTTGTTGATTTGAAAGGCAGAGCTGACCGTTGCCGTGGCTCACTTGGTTAATCCTCCGCCTGCAGCACCGGCATCCCATATGGGCACCGGTTCTGGTCCCGGTTGCTCCTCTTCCAGTCCAGCTCTCTGCTGTGGCCCGGGAAGACAGTGGAGAATGGCCCAAGTGCTTGGGCCCCTGCACCTGCATGGGAGACCAGGAGGAGGTACCTGGCTCCTGGCTTCGGATTGGCGTAGCTCTGGCAATTGCGGCTAACTGAGGAGTGAACCAGCAGATGGAAGACCTCTCTCTCTGCCTCTCCATCTCTCTCTGTATAACTGACTTTCAAATAAATAATAAAATAAGTCTTTTAAAAAAGAAAGAAGTACTTTTTGTACTAGGTTGTAGTGGCCTGTGTGCTGTGTGTCCGGCAGGTCTCCTGTGATGGCTAAATCAGGGAGCCCTGCGCCTGAGGGCCTGTGTGCTGTGTGTCCGGCAGGTCTCCTGTGATGGCTAAATCAGGGAGCCTGCGCCTGAGGGCCTGTGTGCTGTGTGTCCGGCAGGTCTCCTGTGATGGCTAAATCAGGGAGCCCTGCGCCTGAGGGCCTGTGTGCTGTGTGTCCGGCAGGTCTCCTGTGATGGCTAAATCAGGGACCCTGCGCCTGAGCCTCCCCTTCACAACCTTCAGGCTTCAGTTGCTCATCTTTGGCTTAGGGCCGACATCTGCATTTTGGTTCTGACAGCCTCATGTTCCTTTCACAATGTGTCAAAACAAGCTTTTTGTCACTTACATACACAAAGGCATTTCAAAAAGTTTGTGGGAAAATGGGATGAAACTGTGTTTATTTTGGTACAAAAGATTTCAAAATGCATGAATACTTTTTTTTAAGGATTTATTTTACTTATTTGAAAGGCAGAGTTAGAGAGAGAGAGAGAGAGAGAGAGAGAGAGAGCGTGAAGAGACAGAGAGAGAGACGAGACGAGACAGAGAGAGTGGTCTTCTATCTGTTGGTTCACTCCCCAAATGGCCACAAGGGCTGGGGCTGGGCCAAGCTGAGCCAGGAGTCGGGAGCTTCTTCCAGGTCTCCCACATGGGTGCAGGGGCCCAAGCACTTGAGCCTCCGCTGCTTTCCCAGCAGGGAGCTGGATCAGCAGTGGAGCAACCGGGTCTTGAACTGGCACCCATATGGGATGCCGGTACCACAGGCAGCAGCTTAATCTGCCACACCACAGTGCCTGGCCCCACATACTTTTTCATGATATGCGTCTTCAGGGAACTTTCTGAAGACCCTTGATATGTATGGATCTCAAGATTTTTTTGCACCAAAATACGCGTATCTTTTCATTCCACTTTCCCCAAAGTTACTCAAGTCACCTTATGTAAGATCATAAAGCTGCAAACACTGTAAAAGAGTGGAATGCATGGGGCTGGTGCTGTGGCTCAGCGGGTTAACACCCTGGCCTGAAGCCCCGGCATCCCATATGGGCACCAGTTCAAGACCCGGCTGCTCCACTTCCGATCCAGCTCTCTGCTGTGGCCTGGGATAGCAGTGGAGGATGCCCCAAGTCCTTCGGCCCCTGCACCCATGTGGGAGACCCAGAAGAAGCTCCTGGTTCCTTGCTTCGGATTGGTGCAGCTCTAGCCATTGCAGCCATCTGGGGAGTGAACCATTGGATGGAAGACCTCTCTCTCTGTCTCTCTCTGCCTCTCCTCTCTCTGTGTAACTCTGACTTTCGAATATATAAATAAATCTTAAAAAAAAAAAAAAAGAGTGGACTGCACAATGAAAATAAATTGTATGATGGGGGCTGGCGCTGTGGCCAGCCATCTGCGGCACCAACATCCCATATGGGTGCTGGTTCTGGTCTTGGCTGCTCCTCTTCCAATCCCGCTCTCTGCTGTGGCCTGGGAAAGGGTAGAGGATGGCCCAAACACTTGGGTCCCTGCACCCACGTGGGAGACCCGGAAGAGGTTCCTGGCTTCAGATTGACTCAGCTCTGGCCATTGTGGTCATTTGGGGAGTAAACCAGTAGATAGAAGACTTTTCCATCTGTCTCTCCCTCTCTCTGTCTGTAACTCTACCTCTCAAATAAATAAATAAAATCTTTAAAATAAATAAATAAATAAATTGTATGACACACTCAGTCGTGGAAGTTTTAAAGAACAGTGGGGAGAACCATGTTCAACATTTCTGTGCTTCTGTGCTGTCTCTGACACTTGTCTGGGCTGTCACCAGATGACGGCACCAGGTGAGACCTGATGGCAGCCGAGCCCTGCTGGGCACTGCCTAAAACCTCCACTACACATGGCGCCTGGCGGATGCTCCTGGCGTGTTTGCGGCTGCTGTGGTTAAGATCAGACCACCGGCAGGAGTAGGTGAGCTTTGGTTCCAGACGCCTGGACAGTGCGTGATCCCTGTACTTTGCTTGAGATGCCCCTGTACGTGGCCCACCCACGCCTGCACGACCTTCTTGCTGGTTGGCTCCCCTACTGCGCATGTCCTTCGTGAGCTTTATAAGCCTGTACGCTTCCTCAATAAAGCGGTTCCTGCTTCCACAGAACTCACGGGTGCCTGCAGTGTTCTTGACCTGTCGACCTCACCTTTCCGTCCACCTCGTCAGGAGTGCTTGTGCTGCCCCTGCTGGTCAGAGGCCAGTCTCGGGCTGGAGACCCCGACAGAGCCCTATGGAGGGCATATCTTTGGGCAGACAGGGGAGTCCAGAGAAAGTCTCTCCCAGCATTTTTTACTTTTCAAGTGATATTGGCTCAAAGTACTCAGTGTACCAAAGTGGCATGTGTTGGGGTGACATTTTTCTGAGCCAATTCAAACAGTTTTGTGTACAATGTAGTTCAAGCACAACTGCTAGGAATGAATACACCAGGGGAATGTGAATGCGAGGAGGGTGCACAGATGAGCCTGCCAGACTTTCACAAATCTTATTCAGTAACGACATAAAAATCATGGTATGTTAAATCTAGTAACAGACATTCATGAAATGTCTGCATCATTTCTAAGTTAAACCACTGAAACTAGGGCCTAGTGCTGTGCCTCATAGGTAAAGCCTCTGTCTGCAGTGCCAGCATCCCATATGGGTCTACATTCCCGTGTCAGCACCACACAGAGTCTACACGCTCCTGTGTCACACACGGGTCTGTATTCCTGTGTCAGCACCACACAGGGTCTACACGCTCCTGTGTCACACACGGGTCTGTGTCCTGTGTCAGCACCACACAGAGTCTACACGCTCCTGTGTCACACACGGGTCTGTGTTCCTGTGTCAGCACCACACAGGGTCTACACGCTCCTGTGTCACACACGGGTCTGTGTCCCGTGTCAGCACCACACAGGGTCTACACGCTCCTGTGTCACACACGGGTCTGTATTCCTGTGTCAGCACCACACAGGGTCTACACGCTCCTGTGTCTGCACCACACAGGGTCTACGCGCTCCTGTGTCACACACGGGTCTGTGTCCTGTGTCAGCACCACACAGGGTCTACACGCTCCTGTGTCACACACGGGTCTGTGTCCCGTGTCAGCACCACACAGGGTCTACACGCTCCTGTGTCACACACGGGTCTGTATTCCTGTGTCAGCACCACACAGGGTCTACACGCTCCTGTGTCTGCACCACACAGGGTCTACGCGCTCCTGTGTCACACACGGGTCTGTGTTCCTGTGTCAGCACCACACAGGGTCTACACGCTCCTGTGTCACACACGGGTCTACATTCCTGTGTCAGCACCACACAGGGTCTACACGCTCCTGTGTCAGCACCACACAGGGTCTACACGCTCCTGTGTTGCGTGTTTGCCTGCTCCATGTCATCAGTCCGCCTGACTGTTGCTGGGTAAAGCACACCCACAGCCGTCACTCGGGGCTTCGTGACTGCCCGAAGGAGCACTGTTCTAGTACAGATACTGTCCTCAGGCCAGCACTGTGGTGCAGCAGGTTAAGCTGGCACCTGTGACACCAGCGTCCCATATGAGTATGGGTTCTGGTTCCGGTTGCTCCACTTCTGATCCAGCTCCCTGCTAATGGTCTGGGGAAACAGTGGAGATGGCCCAAGTACTCAGGCCTCTACCACCCTCGTAAGAGACCTGGATGAAGCTCCAGGCTCCTGGCTTCAGCCTGGCCCAGCCCTGGCTGTTGCAGCCATTTGGGGAGTGAAGCAGGAGATGGAAGATTCCTTTCTCTCTCTCTGTAACTCTTCCTTTCAAATAAGTAAATCTCTTAAAAAGCAAAAAGACAAGACACTGTCCTCCAGGCACAGCTGTTTCAGTGCTGGCAGGCTGGCAACCTTGCCACACTTTTTAGGTCATCCTGCCCTGGTGCTTGCCAAAACACTGATAATACTGTTCAAAGAAATACCCACAACGCCTGTGCCGAGTTCCCTTAGCTCAGGCACATGGTGTCCCTGAATGTGAGAGTCTTGGTGGTTGAAAAGGCAGGACAGGGTGAGCATTTGGCCTAGAGGTTAAGACAACACTCGGGCGTCCGTATCCCATACTGTGGTTCCTGGGCGTAACTCTCAGTTCTGCTTCCAATTCCAGCTTTCGGCTAACGCACACCTTGGGAGGCAACAGGTGACAGTGCAAGTCCTCGGGTCCCTGATACCCATGTGTTTTTCTTGGCTCCTGGCTTCAGTCTGTCCCAGCCCCATCTGGGACACTTGAAGCAGATGGGAGACCTCTCTCCTCTCTTTTTTCCCCCTTTCAAATAAATAAAATAAATTTAAATTTTTTGTAAAAATTAATTTAAAAAAATTTTTTGAGGGGCTGGTGCTGTGGCCTAGCGGGTAAAGCCCCACCTGCAGTGCCAGCATCCAATATGGGCGCCGGTTCAAGACCTGGCTGCTTCACTTCCGATCCAGCTCTCTGCTATGGCCTGGGAAAACAGTGGAAGATGGCCCGAGTGCTTCGGCCCCTGAACCCACGTGGGAGACCCGGAGTAAGCTCCTGGCTCCTGGCTTTGGATCAGTGCAGCTCCAGCCGTTGTGGCTATTTGGGGAACGAACCAGCAGATGGAAGACCTCTCTCTCTCTGTCTCTCTGTCTCTCCTTCTCTCTCTGTGTAACTCCAACTTTCAAATAAATAAATAAATCTTCAAAAAAACAAATAAATAAATCTTTAAATTTTTTTTTATTTGAAAGGCAGAGTACAAAGAGAGAAAGGGAAAGAAAGAGAGAGAGTGAGAGAGAGAAAGAGAGATCCTCCATCAGTTGGTTCACTCCCCAAATGGCTGTCAATGGCCAGAACAGGGATGGTCCAAAGGCAGGAGCCAGGAGCTTTGTCCGGGTCTCCCACATGGGTGCAGGGTCCAGGCACCTGGGACATCTGCTGCTGCTTTCCCAGGCACATCAGCAGGGAGCTGGGTTGGAAGTGGGGCAGATGGAACTTGAACTGGTGCCCATATGGGATGTCGGCGCTGCAGGTGGCAGCTTTACCTGCTATGCCACAATGCTGGCCCCCCAAAATTAATTTTTTAAAAAAGATTTATTTATTTATTTGAAAGTCAGAGTTACACAGAGAGAGAAGGAGAGGCAGAGAGAGAGAGAGAGGTCTTCCATCCATGGGTTCGCTCCCAATTGGCCGCAATGGCCGGAGCTGAAGCCAGGAGCCAGGAGCTTCTTCCAGATCTCCCACACGCATGCAGGCTTCCACTGCTTTCCCAGACCACAGCAGAGAGCTGGATCAGAAGTGGAGCAGCTGGGTCTTGAACCAGCACCCGTATGGGATGCTGGCGCTTCAGGCCAGGGCGTTAACCCGCTGTGCCTCAGCGCTGGCCCCCCAAAATTAATTTTTTTGACAGGCAGAGTGGACAGTGAGAGAGAGAGACAGAGAGAAAGGTCTTCCTTTGCCGTTGGTTCACCCTCCAATGGCCGCCGTGGCTGGTGCGCTGCGGCCGGCGCATCGCGCTGGTCCGAAGCCAGGAGCCAAGTGCTTCTCCTGGTCTCCCATGGGGTGCAGGGCCCAAGCACTTGGGCCATCCTCCACTGCACTCCCAGGCCATAGCAGAGAGCTGGCCTGGAAGAGAGGCAACCGGGCCAAAATTAATTTTTAAATGACCTGAGATGAACTGAACTCATTGGCCACCCTGACAAATCACCTTCTTAAGAAAAACATTTCACAACATTGAATTAAATATTTAAAACATTTTAGATGTATGTTCAAGCTATAAAAAAGTAAGGAAACTTCTCAAAAGGCAAAAAAATAAAAGGAGAAAAAATTGAGAAGGACAAGTTAAAGCTAACGCGGGCAGCTGCCTCTGGGCGTCTGCTGAGGCTAACCGCCAAAGGCTTTGCCTCTACCTGCCTGGAGGGGAAGGGGGATGAGAACAACTATAACAAACAAAGGCAAACAACTCCAGGAGCGCGCATGGGCTGCCAGGCAGTGCCCCAAACGCTCACTCTCAACCCAAAGCTTGGAGGCAGGCAGCTCCCGGGTCTACACAGAAAGCCAGCACAGCAGAGGGATTCCACCCAGGGAAGGACTGAGCCAGGAAAGCACGCCCTGTAGACCAGGATGAGGACGCCCCTGGGGGTTAGTGGGAGGAGGGAAACGCTTACTTAGGTTTCAAATCCAGATTCACACACACATAAAAACAAAACATTTAGTCGAAATTTTAAGTTGTACAAATTGGAAGAGCCACCTAGCTCCAGGCAGAAGCAAACTGTCTCTGAAGGAATGCGTCCCCACGCCAAGGTCAAGGTCAAGGTCAAGGTCGGGGAGTGCCTGTACCCAGACTTTTCTTTTCACATTCTGAAGAACAAAAGCAAACCACTGAGCCCCTGGTTGACTAAAGCCTCTGTTCAACAGATAAATAACGCCTGCTGTGAACTCCAGAACCCGACCTTGGAAAACCCAGCTGCGGTGCCAAGAACGCTGACCCTCCCCGTTCAGTGTGAGGAGGGTTGAATTTACTGTGACGATGCAAAGTAAGGGCAGATGGCTCTGGCCTACGTGGGCTTCATCCTGATTAATAAACACTGAAGTTCTTTGCTTTTTTCTGATCTCAGCCAGATAGTGGACTGTGTCCCACTCCACCCTCCTTGTGATAAAGGAAAGCCATCAACAAGCAAGTTTCCCCGCGGAACAGAACTGCGATGATTGATGATTGCGCAAGATGCCCTTATCAGACCTGCGTCTGGCTTGTGGCCCAGCCTCCTTAGGGCCTCTGTAAGAACCGCAGGCTGTCCTCCCCACAGCAGGACAATGGTTCTTCAGTTGCCTCATCTGTTGATAGATTAAACTTTCTCTTTCCTTTACCCTCAAACCTTTTCTTTGTTATTCTGAGACAGGGACCAAGTTTTCGGTAACACGCTCAAGTTCCAGTGATTATAATATATAGTAAAAACAAAAAACAAAACAAACAAACAATCAGAAAACAACCCAGAAAATATATGAGGAACCAGCCATCATGAATGAAAACTCAAGAGAAGCAGCAAACACCGGAATCAGATAAGCAGAGACTTTAATATTAGAACTGGGCAAGCACTGGGCTTAATGACAGCTGCTGATTAGGGTGCAGGGGCCTACGTTAGAGCACCTGGTCCAACTTCCTGCTCCCGCTTCCTGGTAACGGGGACCTGGGAGGCAGCAGTGACGGCTCAACCAGGCAGGCTCCTGCCTCACACACGGGAGGCCTGAGCTGGCTCCCAGCTGTGGTCCCCTGGCTGTTGCAGGCACTGGGAGTGAGCCAACGAATGGGAGTTTTCTCTCATCGACCCTTGTCTGTCTGTCTGTCTCTCAAACACGTTAAAAATATATATTAGGACTTTATAACATATAAGTCAGTATTTTTAAATAAACAGAAAAATCAATAGTATGAATAAACAACAGGAAACTAAAAATCACCACTCAGATTTGACCTTCTACTTCACAGATTTCTGGTGGAAATAATCTGGGTAGTCAGAGACAAGCCACCTGAAGAAGCAATATCAAAGACTGAAATCCCAAATAAATGCAACTAGCATAATAGCTCCCAACTGACTCCACCCAATATCTCAGTTTGGGTTTGTTTTTCTTTAAAGTCAATATATGAGAGGGCTAATTAAGACCATTCTGGAAAACAACACAAAACAAAACAAAACAACAACAACAACTAAACCCATTTATCATAGTGTTCCTGAAAGAAAAACCTCTCTACACCAGTGAAGAGGGCTCCTTCTTGTCGCTCCCCCTCTTCGTGGAGGAACGACACAGGACCCTGCACTGTTCCTTTGGTCTGCTCGGCCCTCCCCGGGTTTGCTGCTGGTTCTTCCTGGGTTGGCTACTATCCCTTCCACCTCCGTGGAAGGGCAGTTCCCCCTGGCCACATTCCCCACTTCCGCAGGGGAGCGGCACACCGCCGGCCGGCTTTCTCGGGGGCTGCACAGGTGTTCCTTCAGCTAGATGTTCCCCCTTAGATGTTCCCGGTGCATGCCGTCTCTCTCCTCCTTTATAGTCCTCCTCCGCCAATCCTAACTCGGCTGCCCACACGCCGAGTACACTGCTCTCCAATCAGGAGCAAGTCCTACAGTTTATTGGTTGAACTGGAGGCAGCTGTGCGGAAGCTGTTTACTTCTCTCCCAGCGCCATATTGTGGGAGAGCAGATGCATAGAATAAGTCTTAATTCCAGTAACTCAGTCTAGTCCGGATTGCTCCCCACAGATCCCCCTTTCTTTTTATTTTTGGCGTTGATACGCGCCTGTCTTCGGTGTCCCGCGGCACACACTCTGCTCTACTTGCTAGAGTTGCCACAGGTTCTTACAAGTCCTATCAATCAGGCAAACCGAATCCGGGTCCTCTCTTCGCCATGTTGTGAGGAGGTTTTTAGGCGCTGATGCGTGCCTGTGTTCGGTGACCTGCGGCTCATACTTTGGTCGAGCCGCCTGCTGGCGCTTACCGCCTTAATCAGGCAGACCGAATCCAAGCTTTCTCATTGCCGTATTGTGGGGGAGACTTATTAGTGTTGGTTCGTGCCTATCTTCGGTGACCTGCAGCTCATACTCTGGTCGAGCTGCTTGCTGGTGCTTACCGCCTTAATCAGGCAGACCGAATCCAAGCCTCCTAATTGTTGTATTGTGGGGAAGCCTTACTGATGTTAATTCGTGCCTGTCTTCGGTGACCTGCGGCGCATAAGCTGCTAGCCGCCCGCAGGTGCTCATCGCCTCACTTAATCAGGCAGACCGAATCCAAGCTCTCTCATTGCCATGTTGAGGGGAGGCCTTTCTATTTCTCTATTTCTCTATCTCCGGGCATTCCTATTTCTCCCATTTTACTTCTATCTTCCAGCATTCCTATTTCTCTCCTTTTACTTCTAAACTTCTGTTTCTCTTATCCCTGCGGCTTCCCGGCGCCTCGCCCTGCCGGCAGGCTCCGCCCCGCGTCTCTCTCATCTGCGCGGCTCGGCTTTGCGCGCACACTCCGCGGTCTTGCACTTAACCCTTTCGCGTCTGAACCACGGCCTCGCGCCAGCCCCGCGTTCCCTATCTATTCACGCCCCGTGCTCTCTCTGCGTCTCCACCACTAGCATTCAATCTAAGTTCCCCGGGCTAGCCTGGCGAATTCAACCCAGCTTACATCTCCGCCCCACGATTTGGCTTCCCGTCCTTTGCTCCCCGGGCTAATCAGACGGATCCCAATCTGGCTTACGTTTCAGCTTCTGGTTTTAACTTTTCGCCCCTTATTCCCAGGCTAACTTGAGAATCCCAAAGTGGCTTTCGTTTCCGCCTTGGCCTGCCCCCCGCGGCTTCAATTTCCCTAACATTTTTCTATACCCGGTATGTTTCCCCAAACTTTCCTCCAACGATATTCCTCCCTCATTTCTCCTGGCCTCTCCCCACAGTCCGTATCCGAGTCTGTTTGTTCTAGCTTTCACTTTCGCTTTCAACCTTAGAGATTTCTCCCAGCTTCCCCCCGTAGTCCGTATCTGAGTCTATGCCTAGGCTTTCAATAGCTTCTTCCGGCACCTTTTTCGTCCGGCTTTTCCCTAGGCTGTTTGCTAGTTTCTCTCTCCGATATTTTCCCAGTTCTTCCCGTTTCTTTCCTCCTAAGTTTCCTATCCGTCCTAAGTTTCCTATCCGAGTCACGGCACCATTATGTCGCTCCCCCTCTTCGTGGAGGAACGACACTAAACCCTGCCTAGGCTTCATATCCAAGTCACGGCACCATTATGTCGCTCCCCCTCTTCGTGGAGGAACGACACAGGACCCTGCGCTGTTCCTTTGGTCTGCTCGGCCCTCCCCGGGTTTGCTGCTGGTTCTTCCTGGGTTGGCTACTATCCCTTCCACCTCCGTGGAAGGGCAGTTCCCCCTGGCCACATTCCCCACTTCCGCAGGGGAGTGGCACACCGCCGGCCGGCTTTCTCGGGGGCTGCACAGGTGTTCCCTCAGCTAGATGTTCCCCCTTAGATGTTCCCGGTGCATGCTGTCTCTCTCCTCCTTTATAGTCCTCCTCCGCCAATCCTAACTCAGCTGCCCACACGCCGAGTACGCTGCTCTCCAATCAGGAGCAAGTCCTACAGTTTATTGGTTGAACTGGAGGCAGCTGTGCGGAAGCTGTTTACTTCTCTCCCAGCGCCATATTGTGGGAGAGCAGATGCATAGAATAAGTCTTAATTCCAGTAACTCAGTCTAGTCCGGTTTGCTCCCCACACTTCTCACTTGAAATTATTGTTTAAAATTTAGGATCTAATAATTATATTGCTGCCTATATTTTAAAATTCCTGTTATAAAGGTGGGTTTTATAGTAGATACTTTAATGAGCCAATTATGAAGCAAATCAATGTTTAAAGTATATAAAATTATTAATAACAGCATATGCAATAGAAGTGGAAAAGTAAAACGACTTCAAAAATCTAAAAATCGGCCGGCACCGCGGCTCACTAGGCTAATCCTCCACCTACCGGCGCCGGCACACCGGGTTCTAGTCCCGGTCGGGGCTCCGGATTCTGTCCCGGTTGCCCCTCTTCCAGGCCAGCTCTCTGCTGTGGCTCGGGAGTGCAGTGGAGGATGGCCCAGGTGCTTGGGCCCTGCACCCCATGGGAGACCAGGAAAAGCACCTGGCTTCTGGCTCCTGCCATCGGATCAGGGCGGTGCACCAGCCGCAGCGCGCCGGCCGCGGCGGCCATTGGAGGGTGAACCAATGGCAAAAGGAAGACCTTTCTCTCTGTCTCTCTCTCACTGTCCACTCTGCCTGTCAAAAAAAAAAAAATCTAAAAGTCACTTCAAAAATATTTTTAAAGGCTTATTTATTTATTTTGAAAGTCAGAGTTACAGAGAGAGGGAGAGACAGAGAAAGATCCATCTTCTATCCTCTGGTTCACTTCCCAAATGACCACAATGGCCAGTGCTGGCCTAAGCTGAGTCCAGGGGCTTCATCTGGGTCTCCCACATGGGTAGAAGGCGCCCAAACACTTGGACTATCTTCCTCTGTTTTTCCCAGGCCATTAGCAGGAAACTGGATTGGAAGTGGAGCAGCCAGGCCATGAACTGGCACCAGTATGGGATGCCAGCATTGCAGGTGGTTGCATTACCCACTATATCACAATGTCATCCTCTATAAATACTTTGAAATTGTATTTATTTGAAAGGCAGAGAGACGGAGAGCTGCTATTCGTTGGTTCATTCTCTTCCACACAGGTTGTCAAGGACTCACCTACTTGAGCCATCCCCACTGCTTCCCGTGGTGTGCATTGTAGGAAGTTGGAATTGGGTCCAGTGCAGAGGGTCAATCCCAGGCACTTCAATATGCACTTGGCATGCAGGAGACACAGCTAGCTCACACATACACACACACACACACACACAGAGAGAGAGAGAGAGACAGACAGACTATGTCTTCTATCTTGCTCTCTAGAGGGCCCCGGTAGCCAGGGCTGGGCCAGGCTGCAGCAGGAACCCATCCAGGTCTCCCAGTTGGATGGCAGTTCACGTGTTGGAGCCACATCTGCTGTTACACGTCAGCAGGGGGCTGCAGTGGAAGTGGAGTAGCTGGGACTCAGTATGGGATGCTGGTGTTCTAGGTTGTGATTCAACTACACCAAGACTCCCCTCCCACCTAGAAGAGGAAAGCAGAAGGAGTAAATCCTGGTTTGCTACAGAAAGAAGGCAGTAGACAATCTTTATAGATGTGACAGTGATGCTAGAAAATTTGAAAACACAAGTCAGTAAAAATGGAGACTTCTAATAGGGAGACCAGAATCTTGGAGAAGTGGAGTAGGTGCCATAATTTCCTTTTTTTCTACCATGATACTAACCACAGTAAACTATATTTACTCATGCATATGGATGACCCTGATTTTTTAAAAAAAAGACTTACTTGAGAGGCTGGAGTTGTGAGGCAGCAGGTTAAGTGCTACCTGTGACACTGAAATCCCAGAGTGCTGACTGCTCCACTTCCCATCCAGCTCCCTGCTAATGCGCCTGGGAAAGTGGTGGAAAATGGCTCAAGTGCTTGGGCCCTGCACCCATGTAGGAGGCCTGGACAGAGCTCTAGCCTCCTGGCTCCAGCCTGGCCCAGCCCCAGCCTTGTGGGCATTTGGGGAGTGAACCAGTGGATGGAGGTGCTCTCTCACTCCCCCCACCTCCTCTATCTTCCCCTCCATCACTCTTTCAAATGAATGAATAAATATTATTTTAAAAGATGTATTTGAAAGGTAGTGGACAGAGAGAGAGGGAGAGCCAGAGAGGAACTTCCATCTGTGCGCTCACTCCCTCAATAGCTTGGACTGAGGCAGGCTGAAGCCACGAGACAGGAACGCCATCCCCCAGGTCTCTCACGTGTGTGGCAGGGGCTCAATGATCAAGACATCATTTGTTGCCTGCCGAGGCGCAGTAGCACGAAGCTGGGTTGGAGGCAGAGTAGCCAGGACTCAAACCAGCGTTCTACCGCGGCATGTGGGCCCCTCAAATGGCAGCTTGACCTGCTATGGCCCAGTTCCTGCCCCGTGCGACTGTGATGTTTAAAAATAGGACAAGTTCCCTCCTCTCCGTGTCCTGCGGTTGCTCATGATGCTGAGAGGAAAGAAGGCTGGGGAAGAACGCGGTTCCAGGCTCCGCTCCTGTGAAGAGGCCTAAGCCCAGAGGTGGTAAGTCCATTGAGAAAAGGCCTAAGAATCTGGCAATGACAGGACCTCTAGCCCCAAAGGATGTTCACTTGTTTTGTCAATGGCCTTGCTGCATACCACTGCAGAAGTAAAGGGCTGTCCTCTTAGGTCTGAGACAGCCTTCCGTGACTAGTCAGCTCTTCCAGGCCTTGGACAGCCGAGAAGCTACGGAACTGAGTAAGCCAGCTCACAGTGGAGAAAGGCGATACAGGAAAACAAAGAAATGCCTGGTGGCTCAGGTCAAGAAGAAAGCTGTGGCAAAAGCGATGTCCCCACTAGAAGACCACCTGCTCTTCAAGCATCCTCACCTTGGTGGCGGGTAAGACTCAGCTGGTGGCGACTGTACATGACATGGACCCAACTGAGCTTGTCACCTTCCTGCCTACCTCGTGTCGAACGGAAGGCGCCTTACAGCATCCTCACGGGGAAGGTCGGCCGTGGACATCTGGTCCACAGGAGGGCCGGCGCCACTGCTGACTCAAGCAGGTGGTCTCAGAAGACAAGGCCGTTGGTTCTAAGGAGCAGGCAGTCAGCACCACTACAACGACCGCAGGTGAGACCTCTCAGGGAGGAGGCTGCACCTGCCTCCGGAATCTCTGGCTGGACTTGTCAAACCGGAAGAGGCTCAAGAGCACATCACTAAACTGGGTTAACTGTACACTGTTTAGCTTTCTGTACACGAAATAAAAACTCTGCTCCAAAAGAAAAACACAAGGCAGCCATGTGCTCTTCTCTTTGCTGATGGTCAGTTAGTACTTCTCTTGACTGTTGTCTAACAGAACTCCAATTAAACTAAGACAAATTTGCCCTAAGAAAATGATGCCCTATTTCCTCACAGACAAAACTCAGTTGTGGGGAGCAAAAGAGTGAAGAAAACTGAAAGCTATAACGGTGATCATGCCACACTTGCCAGTGAAGCAACAATGGTGCATCCCCCCTCAACTCACAGGTCACAGGTCACAGGTCTGCCACCAAGAGACCTCGTGGAGGGGTTCTACTGGGGTGACCACCCATTACCTAGACTTTCAAAAACTAGAACATAAACTTTATTAATATTTATAGAGTTAATTTCTTAGCAATGGATTGATACCAACCAAAACACCATGCATGATTAGAATCATGTGTGTTAATTTACACTCAACATGGAATGAGAGACACACAGTGCATAAGCTCATTGAGAAATCTCTCAGTCTCCAGGCAACCAAACACACAGCACTCCCCAGAAGACAGAGCCCATGTTCCTGATAGAACCTCTGTCCCCTGGACTGCACTAGGTACGCTCTGAGCCTCTCTCCATTCTTCAAATAATAATCAGGCCCCCCTAGTGATGGCAAATTCTTCAATACAAATTTGGGGACTGGCGTTGTGGTGTAGCAGGTTAAGCCACCACCTGTTCAGCCAGCATCCCACATGGGAGCGGGTTCCAGCTGTCTGCTGACGGCCTGGGGAAAGCAGTGGCAGATGGCCCAAGGGCTTGGGCCCTTGCCACAGATGTCGCAGACCAGATGAAGCTCCTGGCTCCTGGCTTGCACTTGGCTGTTGCAAGCATTTGGGTCAGTGAATCAGTGGATGGAAGACTTTTCTCTCTCTGTAATGCTGACTTTCAATAAATAAATAAATCCTTAAAAAAAAACTTGAGGGAAAATTTCTTTCTATGCTAGGGAGCAGTTTTCAGGCAAGAAACTCTTTCTCTGGCTTCATTAAGAATAATTCAGGGGCTGGTGTGTGGTTAGACCACTGCTGCAATGCTGGTATCCCACACGGGAGCCGGTTCAAATCCCAGCTGCTCCACTTCCAATCCAGCTCCCTGTGAACTGCCTGGGAGAGCAGAAGATGACCCACGTACCTGGGCTCCTGCCATTCACATGGGAGACCCAGTTGGGAGTTACCGGTTCCTGGCTTTAGCCTGGCCCAGCCCCAGCCATGGTAGCCATTTGGGAATGAACCAACAGATGGTCGGTCAGTCAGTCTCTCTCTCTCTCTCTCTCTCTATATATATATATGTATATATACACATACACATACACATATACATATACATATATGCATGCATAGCATTACTTTTTAAAAATGTATGTATTTGAGGGGCTGGTGCTGTGGCACAGTAAGTTAATCCTCTGCCCGCGGCACCGGCATCCCACATGGGTGCAGTTCTAGTCCCAGCTGCTCCTCTTCTATTCCAGCTCTCCACTCTGGCCTGGGAAAGCAGTAGAAGATGGTTCAAGTGCTTGGGCTCCTGCACCCATGTGGGAGACCCAGAAGAAGCTCATAGCTCCTGGCTTCACATCCACCCAGCTCCAGCCATTGTGGCCATCTGGGGAGTGAATGAGTGGATGGAAGACCTCTCTCTGTTTCTCCTTCTCACTGTCTGTAACTCTACCTCTCAAATAAATAAATAAAATCTTTAAAAAAAAATGTATGTATTTGAAGGGCATAGAGGCATAGAGATAGACATATAGAGGGAGACCTTCCATCCACTATATCACTGCCCAAATGACCACAAAAGCCAAGGCTGGGCCAGGCCAGGCCAAAGCCAGAAGCCTGGTACTCAAACCAGGACACCAAGGTGGGTGGCCACGACCCAAGTGCTGGCTGATCCCTGCTCCTCCCAGGGTGGTCATCAGCAAGAAGCTAGAGCCGGAAGCAGATCTGAGACTCCAAACGCAGATCAGCCATTCCAGCATGGATGTGGGCCTCTGAAGCAGGAACCCAATTACTGCATCAACCACTGGCTACAGCATTGCTCTTTGCAGAACCAGTCTGTCCACTCTGTCCCGTGCACCAGGCGTCACGGGCCTGTGGGTTCTGCCCACGTGTGCACCCCCACATCACTGCCCGTCATGGAGCGCTCATGGCTGCAGCAGCTCTGAAACGGAAGATCACGTGGAGACGGTGGTTAGGGCCGCAGACACGGGGACAAGGACACATTCTGCCCTCACTACAGGGACCTGAAGGCGAGGCAGGCGGGCGGCCAGAAAAGAGCAGCCCGCGGCAAGAGCCGAGAGCAGGTGAACACACCAACAACAGATTCGACACTGGCAGGGTGGACAAGGAGACACTGGCACGCATGGCCGTCAGCTCCACCTGCGTTCCGCCACGCTGTCTACTTCCGGCCGGGGTTCTGCTTGACAGTCTGCCCGACCACCCCTGACAGCCTCCTGGGAGCTGCACCTCCAGGGAGAAGCTTCGTGACAAGTTTCAATACAAAGTAAATTCATCAAAATTCTAAAAAACAGGGTACGGAAATGTTATAGTGAATGCTCAACCCGTGACAGCACGTCTTAACACTCGTCCGAGGGGTTAGAAAAGGACACCAAGACCCAAGAAAGTGACATCATTGCACAGTGGGCAGTGTTATTTATGAAGCTGGCTGGCCAAGATAATACCAAAGGATCAGGAGTGGGTTCACACACAAGACAGTAGCTTCTTGTTCTCGTTCACGATGTCCATCAAGACACGGTTGTTGCTGGCGCTGCGGCTCACTGGGCTAGTCCTCCGCCTGCGGCGCCGGCACACCGGGTTCTGGTCCCAGTCGGGGCGCCGGATTCTGTCCCGGTTGCCCCTCTTCCAGGCCACCTCTCTGCTGTGGCCAGGGAGTGCAGTGGAGGATGGCCCAGGTGCTTGGGCCCTGCACCCCATGGGAGACCAGGACAAGCACCTGGCTCCTGGCTCCTGCCATCGGATCAGCGCAGTGTGCCGGCCGCGGCGGCCATTGGAGGGTGAACCAACGGCAAAGGAAGACCTTTCTCTCTGTCACTCTCTCTCTCTCTCTCACTATCCACTCTGCCTGTCAAGAAAAAAAAAAAAAAAAGACACGGTTGTTGAGAAATAACTAGCACGGGCACAGCAAGCCGTCCCAGGTTGTCTGACTACTGTCCACATACTGACTTCATGTCTTCTTAAGAGTTATTTATTTTTATCTGAAAGGCAGAGTCACACAGAAAGGACAGGGGAAGGGGAGAGGGAGGGGGAGGGGAAGGGAGATCTTCCATCTGCTGGCTCATTCCCCAAGTGGTCACAATGGAGCAGGAGTCTCTCCATCTGAGTTTCCTACATGGATGGCAGGGACCCAAGCACTTGGGCCATCCTCTACTGCTTCTCCAGGCACATGATCAGGGAGCTGGATCAGAAGTAGAGTAGTCAGGACTCAAATTGGTACCCATATGAGCAGAGTTGCAGGCAACAGCTTATCCTGCTGCACCACAATGCTAACCCCTATACTGACTTCTAAACAACTTTATTTCATAATTAATAATGAAGGATTTTTGATAACTTACAATTTTAGACCCTTGGATTTGGTACAGTTACATGGCTTTTTAGGCTATTAACTAACAGTTAGCCTATAAAGATTAAAAAAGAAAATATTCACATGGTTACTCTTGATAAAGAGAATAAGTTAAGAATCTTGGTGTTTTTGAACAACTATGAAGAATATTTTTTTAAAATTTATTGGAAAGGCAAAAGTGCAGAGAGAAAGAGAGGGACACACACACACACACACAGAGAGAGAGAGAGAGAGAGAGAGAGAGAGAGAAAAACTTCTACTGTTGGCTTACTCCCCAGATGGTTACAATGGCCAGGGTTAGGCCAGCCTGAAGCCAGGATGCAGGATCTGGGTCTCCCACATGGGTGCAGGGGCCCAAGTGTTTGGGCATCTTCTGCTGCTTTTCCAGGCACACTAGCAGGGAGGTGGATCACAGGCAGAGCAACTGGGACTCGAACCAGTGCTCGTGTGGGATGCTTAAGCCTCTGAGCCACAATGCCAGCACCATTTATGGAGAATCTTAATACCAGACGATTATAGGTATTATTTTTAGGTGCTTGATTACAGAGTAGGAATGGCATGCATTGTTTACAACGGGGTAGAACTAACTTCACCAGATCCAGCCAGTGCTGGATTTCTCAGTGAATTTCATACCTCTCAACAGGTATGAGAGAGGGAGACAGAGAGAGAAGGAGAACTTCCATTCACTGGTCCACTTTGCAAGTGGTCACAGCAGCCAGGGTTGGGCAAGGCTGAAGCCAGGAGCCTGGAATTCCATCCGGGCCTCCCCCAAATGTGGGAGGGGCCCAAATACGTCTCCTGTTTTCCTAGTGCATTAGCAGGGACTGGGTCAGAAGCAGAGCAGCCGGGACTCAAACTGGTGTCTGCTGCGGGATGCTGGCATCGCAGACAGCAGCTTCATCTGCCCGCCAGTCTCTGTGCAGAGCCTATTTTTTTTTTTATGAATTTCCATGTTGATTTCAGGCTCTTGGTATTGAAATTCTTTCTCCAGGAAGCTGTAACCACAGGGGCAGCCGCGTCGGGAGAGTCCCCAGGCAGAGTGACGCTCACTAGGGGAGCGGGGAGATCAGTCACGGGAGAAGTTGAACGGTCATGGTGAAAAGGAGGGGCCCACTGTGCTGAGGGCGCTCCCTGGCACTGAGGGGGTGCGTGCCTGTCCTGATGGCCAAGTGTGCTCCCGAGGACCAAGTGTGCAAGCAGCGTCTCTTGTGCCCTGGATCCTCAGGGCAAGGGCACATCTGGGCCTTGGGTTCTCCACAGAACCAGAACAGCACTTGGCACATGGTTGATGCTTGCAGACAGTCGTGTGTCCGCATACAGAGCAGGCAACAGCTCCCTGCTGTCAGCTACGTGGAGCCAATTAATACAGCCACACCCTTTCCCCCGGGCTCTGCTCTGGGTCCCACACACCCAGCTCTCTTGGTGAACTGTCTCTACAGACACCGGGCCCAGATCCCCAACACTCAGCCTACCCTGCTGTCTGCACGCGCACAGATTCCACCTGCACTTCACTGTTCTCCCCTTCTGCCCCTCCCCCAGAGGAACACCGCTAACGTCCCTGATAATGACCAAGGGGCAAACTGTGACTTCTTCTGAGGACATCTCCCACTGTCGACATTATGCCACTGGACGCTCTATGAATTTAGTGCTTGTCTAGCGTGGGCTTTTTTTTTTTTTAAATAGAAGAGTGGGTGCTTTGTGGCCCTGTAGGTGCCTGAGGCAGCATGTCCAGCTCTCCCCTCCTGGCCCGTCCACTCCTAGGAGGCAGCATGTCCAGCTCTCCCCTCCTGGCCCGTCCACTCCTAGGAGGCAGCATGCCCAGCTCTCCCCTCCTGGCCCGTCCACTCCTAGGAGGCAGCATGTCCAGCTCTCCCCCTCCTGGCCCGTCCACTCCTAGGAGGCAGCATGTCCAGCTCTCCCCTCCTGGCCCGTCCACTCCTAGGAGGCAGCATGTCCAGTTCTCCCCTTCCTGGCCCGTCCACTCCTAGGAGGCAGCATGTCCAGCTCTCCCCTCCTGGCCCGTCCACTCCTAGGAGGCAGCATGTCCAGCTCTTCCCTCCTGGCCCGTCCACTCCTAGGAGGCAGCATGTCCAGCTCTTCCCTCCTGGCCCGTCCACTCCTAGGAGGCAGCATGTCCAGCTCTCCCCTCCTGGCCCGTCCACTCCTAGGGAAGCCCCGAGCAGTTCAGAGGAGGGGCTCTCACGCCCGCATCACTGCTCTTGCCCACAGCCCTTTCAGACCCGTGCTGACCTGGGCCATGGGGCACCCTCTCACTTCCTGTCCAGAGGAAACAGAACTCTCTCCTTTAGAAAGCAGCTGGGGCTTTGTGGAGACTCCCGTGAGCACCTGCTAGGACCCAGGAAGCAGAGAGGGCGGGTGGATGCGCATCTACGATGCTAGGAGGAGGCCAGCTGGCACGGAATGAGGGGCCACTGCGGGCCACGACTGTGACAAGTGCTTCTGAGGACTCCAGAAATAAACATCTTTGTGCTATATGGCGCCTGTCTTGGAGAAATCCATCAAGTAATCAGGGACATGTGACACAGGACTGACTAACTAGGGAACATAAAACAGCGTTAACCGTCAAATTGCTTCTCTACTGATTGAAATCTTCCATAACAGAGTCAGCACAGTTACTACAGATGAAAGACGTTGAAACAAAGCGCTTTAGCGGGAGGTGGAACTTGACAGCAACTTTGACAGTGGAGGTGTCCCTGCTGTGGGACAAGAGGATGTTTCTGTAGAAAGCACTGCATGAGCAAAGACCTCGGTTACAGATGGGCGCAGATGACTGTGGGACAGCAGCAAGTCCAGCTGGTGCCATGGAAGCTAAGTGGAAAATGCCCGTGGCTCTAACAATATTTGACCTCTCTGAGTGCCGAGCTGAAAACCCGAGAGTAGAAAGAGGGGCCTGAAGACCCCGCCTCGGAAAAGCATCACACAGAACAGTAGTGACATCATAAATAAGAGTGTCAATTGTTGAATCAACAGCAGGAGTCACTGTGCACTTGCTCCCCATGTAGGATTTCTGTCCTTAATGTGTTGAACAATGAGAATTAACGGCAAAACTAGTTTTCAAACAGTACTTTATACTTTGTGTGTCTTGTGAGTGCAAACTGTTGAAATCCTTACTTAGTATAGAGTTGATCTTCTGTATATGAAGAATTAAAAATGAATCTTAATGGAGAAAGGGATGGGAGAGGGAATAGGAGGTGGGATGGTTTCGGGGTGGGAGGGCAGGTATGCAGGGAAGAACCACCATGATCTAAAAGCTGTACTTATGAAATTTATATTTACTAAATAAAAGCTTTCTATAAATAAATAAATTAATTAATTAAAAAAAAAAAAAAACAGTAGTTGAGGCCAGAGCTGTGGCATAGTGCGTAAAGCCTCCACCTGCAGTGCTGGCAGCCCATATGGGGACCAGTTCGAATCCCAGCTGCTCCACTTCTGATCTGGCTCTCTGCTATGGCCTGGGAAAGCCGCGAAGACGGCCCAAGTCCTTCGGCCCCTGCACCCAAGTGGGAGACCTTGGAAGAAGCTTCTGGCTCCTGGCTTTCGGATCGGCCCAGCTGTGGCCATTGTGGCCATCTCGTGAGTGAACCAGCAGATGGAAGACTTCTCTCTCTTTCTCTCTGCCTCTGCCTTTCTGTAACTCTTCCTTTCAAATAAATAAAAAATAAATAAATCTTTAAAAAAAAAAAAACCAGCATTTCCAGAAAAGCAGACTCTCATATATGTCTTTCATGATGTGCATTATGTTACCAAAAATGAGACAATCAGTGATGTGTCAGAACTCACACTTATTACTTGACTATAATCACACTATTAAAGCTATGGTTGACAGAATAGGAATTTTTTTTTTTTTTTAACTCTCCCCGGGGCTCCCGCCGGCTTCTCCGGGATTTAAACTTTGAGAATAGGTTGTGATTGTTTCATTCACTTAAAACTGCGGGGTTGCGAGAGCGCCAGCTATAACACGTGCGCTCGTGCTCCACCTCCCCGGCGCGGCGGGCGAGATGGGCCGGTGGTGCGCCCTCGGCGGACTGGAAGGGCCTCGGGATCCCACCTCGGCCGACGACGGCGGGAAGCCGCCGCCGGCCAGAATAGGAATTTTTATTAAAAGATTTTTATAAATATGATGAATTAGTCAATAAGATAGTTCATCACCTAGTTTAAAAAAAAAGATTTTTTTTTTAAATTTGAGAGGCAGAGTTACAGAGAAATGGAGAGGCCAGGAGAGAGAGAGATCTTTCATCCACTGGCTTACTCCGCAAATGGCAACAACAGCTGGGGCTGAGGCACCAGCTTCACCTGGGACTCCAACATGGGTACACGGGCCCAGCACTTAGGCCATCCTGTGCTGATTTCCTAGGTGCATCACCAGGGAACTGGATGGGAAGTGGAGTGCTTATGACTCGAACTGGTGCCCATAGCAGATGCTGGCATGAAGGAAGTGGGATAATCCACTGTACCAGAGCGCCAGCCCCGCATCACCCAGTCCTAAGGAATGACGGTCGGGTCAGACCTCTCTCACACTCAGCCTCAGGGCCAGGCTGACCTGCGTGTGTCACCTGCCGGGTTAGTGTGTGTGACCCGTGTTGTGCTGACCTCCTTTCTGACACCTGCAGACTTAGTGCGACCTCAGATCTTGTAGAAGCCCAAGAGGGCTAACGAAGTACAGAAGGCGGTACAGAGATGGACAAACAAGTGGTGGCCGGGAACTCACAGAGGGAAACCACCCGGCAGCAGCTCACCGGCTGCCCCTTGCTGAATTCCTAACTTGGTGGAGATGCCACAACACCATCCGAACTCTGCACTGACGGAAAATCACCAGAGCTGGCTCAGTGGAATGACAGAGAAGCAGGGAGTCATTTCCAGAAAAAGACACAAACACCAAACTCGCGGTGTTCCTGGCCGATGATTTGTAGCAGAAAACCCTTGTAACTCGCACAACTCCGCCAAAATACAGAAGTGTGAGATGTGTGAGAAAAGCCCGGATGGGGTAGGGAGGAAGGGGGGTGAGGAGGAGCCGTGAACGGGGAGCCCGAGCAGAGCGAAGGGGAGGAGGACCAGGCTGCACGCAGACCTCTGTGAGAGCGCACGTGGGCTGCGAACGCCTGCGTCAGGAAAGCACCCGCTCCGCGCAGTCAAGTCACGGAAACGCCAGCCCCTCCGATGTCCACGCGGGACAAAGCCCGAGCAGTGCGCTGCACCCACGCCCCACGCCCTCCTGAGGGCCCTAACACGCACGTTCCTGAGGATGTGACGCTGCGAGCAGAGTCTAGAAGTTGCTGAGGTCCCTGTTCCACCCAGAAGCGTTACCAGCCACCCGCGATGACCAGTGGCCACACCACTGACCCTCAGTGACCGCCGCACCAGGACAGGGAGGCCGCTGGCTCCACATAGCCCTGCTCCTTCAGATGACCGAGTCAGGAACCGCCCGCGCACGGCTGCCACAGCTGGAGGGCGCCTGCTCCGACCGTGCACAGCCCACATCAGCGCCCCTGCCTCCAGGGACAAGGCAGAGGTGAAATGCTGACGGGTTCGCTAGCCTCCAAGAGTCCCACCAAGTGGCCACTGGGCAGCTTTCATTCCTGCCCCCAACAGCTCTTGCACTGCCAAGGCCGTGGGGAAGTTGTGCCCCGCGGTGGAACCCTGCAAAGCGCAGGAGGCCGTGGGCTACATTTCCTGAGGTGCTGGCCCTGCTGCCTTCAGGCCCCGGGTCCCCGCATTGGACTGTGGGCCAAAAGCTCTGGGAGGAGAAGAGACTGAGCTCCATAATCAAACACAGAAAGCAGCGAGCAGAAAGGGCCGCCAGACCACTGTGGGAACACGACCTTCGCTGAACAGACAGCTGCAACCAGCGTGGGGTCTCGGGCACCATCACAAACACGACTTTAAAACGGCAAGACAAGGGCCTGGGCCAATGCAGCCCACACCCGCCTCTAGCCTACAGGGTAGACCACAGGACTAGACTCGCTCACTAGCACCTGCCATAGGACGTGGGCCACCTGAGCAGGGAGGGCGGGTAGTGCCGGCAGCCGGGAGGGATCTCCGCCAACCACCCTCCACGCCTCCTGGTGGACACTGCGATCCTGACGCTGATGACAGCCAAGAACCAGTACGTCGGCACAGTTTGCAGCCATGGGCAACCCAGACAGAGCTGTCAATGGCGTCTGAAACACGGCCACAGGCCAGCTCTGTCGCGAGGAAGCATGCAGAGAGCTGCCTTCCCAGCAACCACAGACCACACGTGAACAGCCACGTGGCTCCCGTGTCTCACGGTGGAAACTAACCTTCAGAGACACGAAGGTGTGCAGTGGAACCGAATTTCAGCGCACAGAAGAAAACCCCAGATGTACACAAATGCCTCTTAAACGCTTACATTAACTAAGCGACAACTGATTGCTTAGAATCCTTACCCAGACAAAGCGATTTTGGGTGGTCCTGGAAGAGTTGAGCTGGAGGGGAACGCAGGCCCACTGAGGACTGCCGGGAGGGCTCCGTTATCCACCTGTGTGAACCAAAGGCAAGAGCCTGTGCGTTAGTGTGTGGGGTCAAGCTCCAGCCACCAGCCCCTAGGTACAGACAGAGGAGATTCTTGTCCTGCAGGTGTACGGCCCAATCCCTCTATAACCACGTCCGACCCCCATCACCACTGTGAGCCTCCTGACCGCTGAGCAGGTTCTAGGGCCAAGGCCATCAACAACCCACCTGGCCACAGGATGCCCAGGGCGGGAGAAAGCCCGCATTGTGCACACCAAGAGGACGGGAGAAGGGACGCAGGGTGACCATTGTCAAGCCAGCAAGCAGAATGCACAGCCGTCAGTCGGCTGGCCACGGAGCTTGTCACAGAACTCTCATTTTTATGAAGTACTGATTTGGAAATAAGTGACTCCCATGAGCAACTCCATAAACTGCAAATGTTCCTTAAGCATTAGTAATAACGAGCACAAGAGGTCTGCACGGGAAGATCCACTGGCAACCACTCTTTTTCATTTTTCCAGAAACTAATTTGCAGTGCTATGAGCTGAGAAGCAGTGCCATAATCACGCATCCTCCATGCCTCTGCTCCCAGTTCTCACTTCCTGTCCCTGTATCTCACGAGCACGGCTCAGAGGCTGCTCACAGGGAAACAGATGGGTCGCGAAGCGTCCCTGTCTGAGTGCTCTTCCTCTCCGAGCTGACAGTCACAGCGTTGCACACAATAGGATTAGAGATGGTTACTGTGTGAATCCCAGCGACCCACCCCATCTTTGTCGCGTCCACCGTCCAGTAGCCTTGCTTACTCCCTCTGCCCCCATCTCAAACCGTGTGTAATCACCGCTGACACGGAGGGAGGCGTCACCCTGAGGAAGTCAAACTCCCTCATTCACACAGCACAGCGCAGTCCCAGGGCTTCGCCCCAGACCCCACCTGGCCTGGCTGGGAGTCGGGAGGGAAGGGCTCACAGGGGACAGACCGGCGGCGTCTCCACTGCGGTCACCCAGACACCACCTGTTAGGTCTGTTGTGGGGAGCAACTCGGACTAGACTGTTACTGGAATTAAGACTTATTCTATGCATCTGCTCTCCCACAATATGGCGCTGGGAGAGGAGTAAACAACTTCTACACAGCTGCCTCCAGTTCGACCAATAACCTGTAGGACCTGCTCCTGATTGGAGGAGAGCAGTGTACTCGGCGTGTGGGTAGCAGAGTTGGGATTGGTGGAAGAGGACTATAAAGGAGGAAAGAGACAACATGGACCAGGAACATCTAAGGGGAACATCCGAATAACATCTGAGCAGCCCCTGAGAGAGCCGGCCGGCAGTGTGCTGCTCCCCCGCGGAAGTAGGGAAAGTGGCAGGGGGAACCGCCCTTCCACGGAGGTGGAAGGGACGGTAGCCAACCCGGGAAGAACCAGCAGCAAACCCGGGGAGGGCCGAGCAGACAAAAGAACAGCGCAGGGTCCTGTGTCGTTCCTCCACGAAGAGGGGGAGCGACAGCCTGTCTGCACTTGCCCGTCTGAGCTCTGCTCCTTCGGGAGGAGGGATTTCACAGCCCTTGGTGTTGAGGCAGTTCTTTGCACACAGTAGGTACAATTCCATTCACCCACCCCCTTGCTTACTTAGTCCCAAGGTAAAGCAGAGAGAAAGCTATGTCGTGTGGGCATGCGTTAGGTCATACGTCTGGGGCAACTTCATGGTGCAACCCCGGAGTTCCTTCAGCCACGGCTGGCACTAGGAGTGCAGAAAGTAGACTCCAAGGCGGGCCTCTCAGACCCCTGTGTTCACGATTCCCGGGAGTGTTTCAGTGCTGGGTCTGCAGCTCAGGGCGGGGGTGGGGGCGGGGGCCCTGGCCTCTCTTCAGCCTCCAGGTACCGACTGTTCTCAGGGTCTGTACCCCACGCTTTGAGCAGGGAGACTCAGAAGAGCATAGAGAATCTCTCCCTAAGTTTACTTTTCCAATAAATACAATCTTTTTAAAAAAGGAAAACTGTACATTTGTATAATTATATATATTATATGTATACTATGGTATAATCATAAGAGCAAAGATTTTTTAAGAAAAAGCATATTCATAGTAATGAGAGAGGTGAGGGATTTTCTGGACCGAGTAGGTGAGTATGTGCTGCTGGGAGGTCCACAATGGTCAAGGGCACCACCTGGGACAGCTGATCGGAAACCATGGGAATGGGCAAATCAGAGAACTGGCAAAGAGCTGTGTCTGAGGCTTACTCCAGCCTCTTATGGTGACTAACAAGGTGGTGAAAGGTCTCAACACTTGCTAAATGCTTCAAATGTTGGTTTTAACTGATTTGTTTGGCAGGCAGCAAGACAGAAAGGGACAGAGATACAGAGCTCTTATCCAGTGGCTCTTTCCCCAAATGTCCACGGAGACAATGACCAAAGCCAGGTGCAAGAAATTCAATCCACGTGACCCCATGTGGTTAGCAGGTACCCAATCATTTGAATCACCGTTGCTTCCCAGGGACTATATAAGCAGTAAGCTGGTGTCAGGAGCCAGAAATGTGTATCAGACACAGGTGTGTCAACATGCAACCTAGGTATCTTAACCACTAGGCACGTGTCCACTCCTGTTCACTTTTAAATATAGGATCAAAAATATATTTCCTGAGTAATTTCAACTGCAGCAATCAAAATTTCAAGAATGTTTAATGCCTGATAATATTCTTAAAAATCATAACAATGACTCACTTGTTATATAACGATATATGGGACTGGCAAAAATCTTCTTACTAAAGTAATTATTCGCTTAGGGACATCGCAAGGAAGACTGAAAATAAACTCATATACCATTCCTCTTCTACTTGCATGTAAAAGAAAATGTATTATAAAGTTACCATATGTGCAGGTATTTAAACTTACCTTAATTCTATTATTTTTTCCATAAAACATTTTAAGTCAATGTGTTTATTATACCCCTCACCTGGCCCCCCATTTTTTGATATGAGCTTCCAGGGATAGTCTGCTATGCTAACATATGCTGTTAGTACTCAGATTCTTTTTTTTTTTTTTTAATTTATTTGACAGAGTTAGACAGTGAGAGAGAAAGACAGAGAGGAAGGTCTTCCTTCCGTTGGTTCACCCCCCAAATGGCCGCTACAGCCAGAGCTATGCCGATCCGAAGCCAGGAGCCAGGTGCTTCCTCCTGGTCTCCCATGCGGGTGCAGGGCCCAAGCACTTGGACCATCCTCCACTGCACTCCCGGGCCACAGCAGAGAGCTGGACTGGAAGAGGAGCAACTGGGACTAGAACCTGATGCTCATATGGGATGCTGGCACTGCAGGTGGAGGATTAGCCAAGTGAGGCATGGTGCCGGCCCAGTACTCAGATTCTTAAAGTATGCACCACAGTGCACTGAGTGCCACAGCAAACTCACCAGAGTACCACTAGACAATTTTCCACGTTCAAAGTCCAATGGTGCACAAGGAACTACTTGCAAATTAGGTGTCATAGTCAAATGGTTACTAAGATGTCAGGATACAAATATTCATTATGCTATTTGAACCAAATTACTTAACAATGAAGCCTATAGGCAAAATTAAACAGTATTGATGGGGGTGGCTTCCATAGCAGCAGTGGGATGCCCACATCCCATGTCAGAGTACCTAGTTTGAGTCTCAGCCCCTCTGCTTCCAGTCCAGCTTCCTGTTTGTGCACCCTGGGAGGCAGCAACGTCAGCTCAAGTACTTGGGTCCCTGTCACCTCCATGGGAGACTTTAATCAAGTCCCAGGCTCCTGTGTTAGCTGGGCCCAGCTGGCTAAAACAGCATTTGGGGGGTGAACCAGCAGATGGACGCTCTCTCTGTGTCTCTTTGTCTCTGCCTCTCAAACAAAGCAACATACATACATACATACATACATATCCCTGAGACACTGAGAGTACTGTGGCCTGCAGCCTTCTGAATCCAAGTCAAACAGAAACATATCCTCCACTCCTGACGCACGGGCCTGCCTGCCCGTATTTCCCGCTCTTGGCTCACACTTCCGTTCAATGAGGAGACTTGGACTCAGGCAACAGAACACACTTATTTTATGGTCCTGTTTAAAGTGTACACAGTGTAGGGGCCGGCGCTGTGGTGTAGCGGGTAAAGCCACCACCTGCAGTGCTGGCGTCCAAATGGGCACCAGTTCGAGTCCCAGCTGCTCCACTTCCAATCCAGCTCTCTGCTGTGGCCTGGGAAAGCAGTAGAAGATGGCCCAAACCCCTGGGCCCCTGCATCTGGGTGGGAGACCCGGAAGAAGCTCCTGGCTCTGGCTTTGGATCAGCACAGCTCCGGCTGTTGTGACCATTTGGGGAGTGAACCCACGGATGGAAGACCTCTCTCTCTGCCTCTGCCTCTCTGTAACTCTGCCTTTCAAATAAATAAATAAATCTTAAAAAAAAAAGAAAGAAATGAATCTGGAAGTGATGTAGGGAGGATATATTAATTTTTTTTTTTTTTTACAGGCAGAGTGGACAGTGAGAGAGACAGAGAGAAAGGTCTTCCTTTGCCATTGGTTCACCCTCCAATGGCCGCCGCAGCCAGCGCACCGCGCTGATCCGATGGCAGGAGCCAGGTACTTCTCCTGGTCTCCCATGCCGGTGCAGGGCCCAAGGACTTGGGCCATCCTCCACTGCACTCCCGGGCCACAGCAGAGAGTTGGCCTGGAAGAGGAGCAACTGGGACAGAACCCGGCGCCCCGACCGGGACTAGAACCCGGTGTGCCGGCGCCACTAGGCGGAGGATAAGCCTAGTGAGCCACGGCGCCGGCTGATATATTAATTTTTTACTCCAGGTCCTTGTGTTACACAGACAATGCAGACACCTTTAAGATGCGAAAGTGCTAACAAATATTATTCAAAAGATGACAGTGAACACACATACACGCATGCGTGTGGGTTGTACCACAGAGAAATATCCATCATGAGTGGGCAGTAGGCCAAAGGATTGCTCAAAGGGAGGAAGTGGGGGGGGTAAGGAAGGAGAAACAGGGGACCTCCAGCTGTGACTGGCAGCAAAAGAGAGAAAGCCCCTCCAGTGGTTGGCCTCTTTTATTAGGTAGGGGTGGTGCCTCTACAGGTGTGAAGTCACCTGGGAATCGTATGGCACCTTCCCAAGTTCCTCATGGAGTCTCCCCTCAGATCCTGGCTGCAGTGGGTGCACCCGAGGAGAGGGGTGTTTGGTTACAAGTAGGAGGACAGAATTACATACGGGGGCTTGAGACTTCTAGCTCAGCAGATCTAAACTAACTACTTGCCCACGTATCCCACAGCAGAAGCGTCTATTTTGTTCCATTCTTAGCTCACTAGGATGGGTTAGGAAGTTTGCCAACTGCCTGATAACCTGCTTCTTCATTTTAGATACCAAGCCAAACATTCACTTACCCCTCACATGGCCACAGGACACAGTTTGTTAATTTACTTTGTCCTTGACTGTAGATACTTATTCTGGTCTTGATACTGAGGAAACAAAGTGCCTTCAGCCTCTTCTGCCAGCACTGTCCACACACAGCCTCTGCGTACCACTTCCGACTGACATTATCACCTAAAATGGAAAAACAATGACCACGCTGCACTTACAGCAGATCACTCCAGTGAAATGCACCGCAATAAATGTAAGTCTGAAGTTCGTTTTAATCCAGACTTTAAGATTTAATGGAAAATGGGAAGCTACAGGTATGTTCTGGATTCCTCACTCTGGAATGACATACTCTCTGGAGCTAGTGCAGGGCAAAAACCTCCCGAAAACATTTCCTGAGACGTCTAATGTGCTAACAGACGTTCATGCGTGTGGCTCGCTGACACTGGGACGTTCCAGAATGTGAGACACACAAGAGGGTGCTGCGGTGCTAAGCCCAACCCTCCCCACCCCGTTCAGTAAGAGGCTGCCCTGCACCTGAACCATGTCCATGTCTGGACGTCCACTTAGAGTACTCTTCACTACACTTCTTCCTTCCTACCACAGACGTGTATCAGTTACCATGTAGATAACAGGCAGAGTTAGACAGTGAGGGAGGAGACAGAGAGAAAGGTCTTCCTTCCGTTGGTTCACCCCCCAAATGGCTGCCGCAGCCGGCGTGCTGTGCCGATCCAAAGCCAGGAACCAGGTGCTTCCTCCTGGTCTCCATGCAGGTGCAGGGCCCAAGCACTTGGGCCATCCTCCACTGCCTTCCTGGGCCACAGCAGAGAGCTGGACTGGAAGAAGAGCAACCGGGACAGAATCCGGCGCCCCGACTGGGACTAGAACCCGGGGTGCCAGCGCCACAGGCAGAGGATTAGCCTAGTGAGTCGCAGTGCCGGCCAAACTGGAAAATCTTAAGAAGCCATGTCCATCTCTCAGGGCCTATCACTGTCCATTTCTGTGCTAGGATTCTAATAACGAATAAAACCTCAGCAGCTGGGTGAGTCTGTCTTCAATCCCTTAGGTCAAGGAAATGCATCGAGGGAGCTCCCTGTGTGCCCAGCTCCCGTCCAGGCCAAGCCGTATGGACACAGATGCAGAGAGGCCGTGGTCTCTGCCTGCACACAGCCTCCAGTTCTGATGACAAAACCTCAGCACCTGAGAGGTTGTGGTCTCTGCCTGCACACAGCCTCCAGTTCTGACGACAAACCTCAGCACCTGAGAGGTTGTGGTCTCTGCCTGCACACAGCCTCCAGTTCTGACGACAAACCTCAGCACCTGAGAGGTTGTGGTCTCTGCCTGCACACAGCCTCCAGTTCTGACGACAAACCTCAGCACCTGAGAGGTTGTGGTCTCTGCCTGCACACAGCCTCCAGTTCTGACGACAAACCTCAGCACCTGAGAGGTTGTGGTCTCTGCCTGCACACAGCCTCCAGTTCTGACGACAAACCTCAGCACCTGAGAGGTTGTGGTCTCTGCCTGCACACAGCCTCCAGTTCTGACGACAAACCTCAGCACCTGAGAGGTTGTGGTCTCTGCCTGCACACAGCCTCCAGTTCTGACGACAAACCTCAGCACCTGAGAGGTTGTGGTTTCCGCCCTTAAGTTGCTTATGCTCTTACTAGGAAACCCAAATAGGCATAAAGGACCAAGCTACCAAAGCAGACGCAGACAGACTATTACGGTAGCAAGGTGCAGGCCATCGGGTCAGGGCGTCTGGTCACCCGGCCACTTGCTGGGAACCCGGTATCCGTGTTCCGGGAGAACTCGATTTGCATCTGGAGAGAAAGTTGCAGCTACCGAACACGAGACCACACTGGGGGCGAGACTCCGAGTGCCACTCCAGAACGTTCTGTAGTGCACACACCTGGGCTCCTCCCTCTGGGCTGGGCTAACGCCACTCTCCAGTCTAGGGGCCATCTTCTACTGCTTTCCCAGGCCACAACAGAGAGCTGGATCGGAAGTGGAGCAGCCGGGGCTCAAACCGGCACCCAATACGGGATGCCTGCACTGCAGACGGTGGCTTTACCTGCTACACAACAGCGCCAGCCCCATGATCTGGAGATTTTTAAAAGGTTATTTCAAAATGTAAATCAAGGAAATTGGCAGATGGAAAGCATCACAAGTATAGAAATGTGCACTTGGTAAGAAAGAGTTTTTTGAATAAAGGACAAGGTTTCTAAGAATGACTTTATCCTGATGGCTAGTTTACTCTAGACTGAATGGAAATGATGGAATGTTTCAGGTCAATTGAAGAGGGTGTGTGGAAGTCACAGAAGGTTATGAAAGAAAGACATTTTTGGAAAAATAAGCTATGAATCTATTTCTCTTTGACATAGAATTAGAATCTGATCCTCTGTTAAAGCAATGAGTCACAGTGATCTGTTATGTTCTCTCAATGTATCTGTTAGGGCCTATCCTTTAAAGAGCTCAGTTCTTATTATTAAGAGTTATGATTTGTTTAAATAGATGCTTATTCTAAAACATTTGAATAACCACCTTGTAACAGTGATCAAATCAGGTCTACGTTATGTCATCATGTTAAGGGAGCTTATTTTAACCAGATATTTTAAGCCTTCTTGGCATCCTTGACAGGCATTCAAAAAAATCCATAATTTGGACTTTGAAATTTCCAGTAAATTTGGACTTTTATTTTTCTAGTTCGGGCCCAACCAGAAATATCACAGGATATATGTCTCTCATCTTGTAGAGACACCAACTAATCAGGCTATTTGGATTATGCTAGGAGTACTGTTAAGATGTGAAGTGGTAATAAATTTTAAGCTTTGATAATATAAAATGCTACTGATACAAATGTCTGAAAGCTAAGTCTAATGACCTGGTGTTACTAGACGTGATGGTTTTCTTAATGAGAAAGGCCCAGTGGCCTAAAAGGGTTAAAATGTTCAAATGTTCTGTAAAACCCTACAGTAAGCAAGTGCCTCATGTTGATTAATGAGTTTAAGGTTTTAAACATGACTATTTAGAGTCATCCACGGTTCTGTACAGGTTCTGATGGACTTTTTTCAGCCACTTCCATTGTATTCAGTACTTTGGGATGGCTCTGTAAACAAATGAAGCCAATAGTGCACTACAGGTTCCAACTGAAAGAAAGTATGGTTAATTCCGCTTACTAGGAGCAGACAGTAATCTGAATCAATTGGTAATTAAAAAAAATAGTTAAAGAGTTTAAGAAGCTATTACTGAAACTACTTTATTATTCTATCTTGTATGTTATGTTACATATGTGCACATATTGTATGTCTACATGGGAAAATTTATTAAAAACTCTGTTTCAATTGGCTTATAGATAAAAGATTGCTCATAAATTTAAACTGCAAAAATTAATCAAAGATATATTTTGATTCATGTGACCTGAATCTCTGTATCAGATGTTTTAAATCTGTTGGTAGAAAGAAACTAAAAATGTTTTTATATGTTTGTGCTTGAATTTGCTGGTTAAACAAGCTACACCACGTTAGATATTTAAGAGATGTTTCCAAATACATGTATTCTTAAAAATTATAGAAGGCATTGGCTCTTCCGGTGAATGTTATCCTAAGTTGTTACCTAATGGTTGAAGTCGCTTGCTAAGTTTTCATTTGATACTGCTATTGTCAGTGAGCGACCTGGGACTTGCTCCCTCGTTCCTCTCTTCCAAGCACGACTTTTCCCTTCATTTCTCTATTCTCTTCGAGGTGCGAAATGACTATGCTGAATGAAGGACTCTAGGACACACAAGTTGATCTTTAGACCTTATAAAAGGGATGGCTAACATTTTCTGTAATAGCATAGCCGAAAGGAGAGCTTAAATTACAACTTCACAGCTAGATTTACTTCGCCATGGGCACAGTACACAGGCAGAACCTCCCTTTCAGATCAAACAAAGGGAGAGAAAGTTTTAAAGTGAGGACATGGCTTTCCTCAAAGGCATTGTCTACCTCAGAATAAACCACTCGGGGCCGGCACTGTGGTGTAGCGGGTGAAGCCTCCACTTGAACGCCATGGGCGCCGCTGCTCCACTTCCCATCCAGCTCTCTGCTGTGGCCTGGGACAGCAGTGGAGGGTGGCCTAGGTCCTCGGGCCCCTGCACCCACATGGGAGACCAGGAGGAAGCTCCTGGCCCCTGGCTTTGGACTGGCGTAACTCAAGGCCATTGCGGCCAATTGGGGAGTAAACCAGTGGATGGAAGACCTCTCTCTCTCTCTCTCTCTCTCTCTCTGCCTCTCCTTCTCTCTCTCTATAACTCTGGCTTTCAAATAAATAAATAAATCTTTAAAAAAAAAAAAAAAAAGACCAGAACATGCCTGTGACTGCAGACTTCTAGTTTAGGCCACTGAAGATTAGAGATGGGACTTGAGCACCCCCTGGACTTGCATCCTTCGGTCTGCTTTAAAAAAAAAAAAAAAAAGGAGGAAAGGAAAACCAGGCATCGGAAGCAACGTAAAGGTAGGTGGCAGGCCTATGACAGGTGGCTCTGTGCAGTGCTCTGCCCTCAAGGAGACCCAACAGGCCAGGCCACTGCAGTGGTTTTCGACATGGAAATCTAGGGCTTCAGCAGAAGGCAGCTTATAAAGAGCCCTGGCAGCTCTGCCAGCCAAGACTGGATCACTGGACATGGACCTGCCCTGGAGCCGAAGGACCCCTAGGTCAGAGCCACAGACCTCGCTGGCTCTCAGCTGAAAAGCCCTTCACCAGCGGGGAGGTGATGGCCGAGTAGGCTCAGCAACACAGCAGGCAGAGCTGTAGACTTCCTGTTGGAGATGCCACCTGCCTTCACCCGGCCAGCTCCCCTCCCAGGCCAGCTCGGTAACGGAAGTCAACCGGTGCCTTCCCCGGAGGTTCTCACTTCCCCAAGTGCTGCTACAGGGGTAGACTCGGTCCCCGCCCAGGAGGCAGCGGCTTGAGACACCGCCCATGCCAGCAGAGTACCTCGGCGCCCCATGCCGGCAGGAAGCAGCTATAGGACAGATCACCGCCCCTCTACCCGTCCTGGACATTTGGGGCTGATGTGATCCCGTACAGCTCCTGCTTTGTAAAAAACAAAAGGGGGGAATGTCAGTAAAATGGCACAGTCTTATCTGTGGCGCAATCTACACCCCAACACCACCCTAGGCTCTAGCCCCCGCCGCCCCTGCTGGAAGCCAGGTGGCCCCAGGGCCCAACCACCGGTGCCAAGCTCCACCCCCACCCTAATGGGATTCGCTGCTCCTGCTTCCCTGCCCGCCCCCTCAACGTTTTGACCATTCCTGAACAGGTGACTTGCTCCATCTCATGATCTCTCACTCTCGCCCTCTCCCCCGTCTCCTGATCTCTCTCGCTCTCTCCCTGTCTCTCGCTCTCTCCCTCTCCCCCGTCTCCTGATCTCTCTCCCTCTCTCCCCGTCTCTGGATCTCTCTCGCTCTCGCCCTCTCCCCCTGTCTCTGGATCTCTCTCCCTCTCTCCCCCTGTCTCTGGATATCTCTCCCTCTCCCCCTGTCTCTGGATCTCTCTCCCTCTCCCCCTGTCTCTGGATCTCTCTCGCTCTCTCCCTCTCTCCCCCTGTCTCTGGATCTCTCTCCCTCTCCCCCTGTCTCTGGATCTCTCTCGCTCTCTCCCTCTCTCCCCCTGTCTCTGGATCTCTCTCCCTCTCCCCCTGTCTCTGGATCTCTCTCGCTCTCTCCCTCTCTCCCCCGTCTCTGGATCTCTCTCCCTCTCTCCCCCGTCTCTCGCTCTCTCCCTCTCCCCCTGTCTCTGGATCTCTCTTACACTCTGCTTCTCCCTCTTTTCCTTCTTCGCCCCTTGCCTTGGGTCTGTCGGGTGCCCCCAGTAAGCCCTCCCCCTTACTCCAGTGTTCTGTGTGCTTCGGGGCGCCCTGCACGCTGCCCCCCGGGCAGAGGTCCGGGGCAGCGCCACTTTCAAGGAGCAGCCCCCTCCCTCAGCGCCTCCCCCTCGCTGGGGCTCCTACACTAGGGCGTGGACCAGGGGACAAGGAGCTGGGACAAGGCCCCGCCTCACCCGGCTGGGGACTCTGAGGACCCAACTCTTCCCCCCGGAGCCTTGGGGATGTGCTGGGACGTGGAGCTGGCGCCATTCCGGACTGAGAAGGGGCCCTTTGGGTCCCGGCCCGTGCCCCGCTCTGCAGCCCCTACCGCCGCCGAGCTGCGGCCCGCTGACCCGGTCCCAGGGCCGGCTGACCCGGTCCCGGGCCGGCTGTGCGCGGCCTTCTAGCTCATTCTCAACCGGTCTGCGAGCTGCGGCGGCGCGGCCTCTGCTCGAAGACTTATCGCTTGATTGTCACCGAGTTCCAGGGTGGCCCTGCCCGGACCCGCCAGAGCAAAGTGACCGAAAGGAACCAGTGCGAGCCGGGCAGCCGCCAGCGCCTAAGCCATGCCGGGCACGAGGTCCACGCCGGCCAGGCCGACGTGACCGGGCCAGGCTGAACACCGGGCACTCACGGGCCCAGCCTCTAGTCCGGGGAGGAGGGGACGCAAACGCTCCGCAGACCCGGGCTCGCACCGGAAGGAGCCCTGGGAACCGGCCCCGGCGTCCCGACCTCGGACCCGGGCCCGCGGGGCACCCCTGGGCGGCCTCGGCTCCCCGCGGGCCGGTCACGCGAGACGGCAGCTCCGGCGGGAGCCCCGGGCCCCACGCCCTCACCGCGCGGCGCTCGGGGGCCTCGGGACGCGGGCCGGGCTCCGCTGTCCCGCAGAGGACATCTGCGACTGCCCCGGGGACCTTCAGGCCCGCGCCGGCCGCCGGACCCGAGCCGAGCTCCGGGCTCGCGAGTTCTCCTCAGACGGCCGCGGCGGGGCGGCCCCGTGCAGCGCGGAGGGGCGGGGCCGGGGCGGAGCCTGCGGGAGGGGCGGGGCCGGGGCGGGGCCTGCGGGAGGGGCCTCGGGTGAGTGAGGCGGAGTCCGCAGGCGGGGCCTCGGGTGAGTGAGGCGGGGTCCGTAGGCGGTTGGGGTCTGCGAAGGGGGCGGGGCCGCGGGTGCACGGGGCCTGGGGCTCCTGCTGGCCTGGGCAGCAGCACTCAGGGCTCAGCCTATGGCAGATCGGGCTCAGGCAGGGGCCCCGAGGCAGCAGCAGGCGCGCGCCTCGGGTGACAGAGGGCCAGGGGCTGGCACCTGCACATCCCAACCTTGTACGCCCTTCTGCCCTTGGTGCCCGAGCTTGTGAATGGGCACCTGAGCACGCCCAGCTCCTGGTCAAACACAAACAAGCCCAGGGGCTGGTGCGGCGGCCTCCTAGGTAAGCCTCCGCTGCGGCGCCGGCATCGCATATGGGTGTCCAGCTCTCTGCTGTGGCCTGGGAAAGCAGTGGAGGATGGCCCCAGTCCTTGGGCCCCTGCACCCACGTGGGAGACCCGGAAGAAGCTCCTGGCTCCTGGCGTTGGATCTGCTCACCTCCGGGCCTTTCCACCATCTGGGGAGTGAACCAGCAGATGGAAGACCTCTCTCTCTCTCTGCCTCTCTGTAACTCTACCTTTCAAATACAATAATTTAAAACAAACAAGACTACCTTGGTGCAATGCTTGAAATCCACTCCTCCTTTAGCCATACGGATTTCCCTCCAGCTTTTTGAAGACCCTGCCACCCTCTCAGTCCAAATACAACTAAATCCTCAGCCTCTGTGTGAGGGTGAGCGAAACCCATCTCTCATAGACCCAGAGGCCAACAGCTGTTCCCACTTTGTAATCGAGAGAGAACAGCTTAGCATGATGGCCCAACCTGCCTGGGAGCCCAGCCAGAGCACAGAGTTCCAGGGACAGCAGAGGGGCTCAGAGCTCACCCTAGTCCTACGTGCAGCTTGGGCAAAATAAAACACTGGTTTTCTAATCGCAAGGGTGAGTAACAGGGGCTGCTGAGCTGTGGGGGGCAGAGTTCAAACGACCCCCAGGCTCTCACCGGTTGTCAGCTCTGGGCTGCAAGGACACGCATTCGAGCGGCACGGCCAGCACGTGCTTGCTAGACCTAAGAGCGGACCCGGAAGGGCGCTCTGCACTGAATTCTTGCTGTGGGGATGCTCCCGCCGCGGGCCACAGCCGAGCCACCACACCCGACCTGAAACGCAGCCCACCCCGTGGTCGAGGTCCAGCCCCGTGGGGCAGGAACACACGGGCCCCACTTCCTCCTCCGCAGGGCGGGGCCCACGGAAAGCACGCCCAGCGCCCACTTCAGGTGACAGCCGGACGCCCCCCTCACGGATGTACCTGACACGGACCCCACAGAAACCCTGAGCTCCCGAGCCCAGCCCTCCCGCTGCCTCGTCAGCCTTCCCTGCGGGGCCCAGGGGCAGGGCTGTGCCGGGGCCCCGTCTGTTCATGGCTGGATGACCGCTCGTGACTGCTGAGTGCGGGCAGGCCCGAGCTGCCTGCTTTGCGTCCACAAGACGCAGGACGCAGCCAGAGCCCACGTGAGCAGCCTCAGGCCCTGAGACACCGGCCCGCGGGGCTGGACCTTCCTTCATTCCCCATCAGCCACTGCTTTCTTCTTAAGAAAATGACTGACTGACTGACTGACTGTCGGAGGAGCAGAGATCTCGCATCGGCTTCGGGGAGGCACCAGGCCCCCGCGCACATCCATCTGTGATCGCCAGGCCGGTCAGCATCAAGCCTCGAGCCCTGTACCCGCTGTCCCTTGGCGCTCTGGCGCTGCACCGGGGGCCAACGTGGCTCAGCCTGGTCACCGAGCTCAAACCCTCTGTAGATCAGCCTCCGTCCGGGGCCAGTGACTCCTCCCCACCCCCGCCCGCGGTCCCCCAGACCACTAAGACAAACTCCTGGGAGGCCTGTCCCGCCGCCACCGCCAGGACTGGGACTCTGCTGCATGGCAGCGCCTGGACCAGGGGGAAGACGTGGGCTCCTGCTCTCGTTCAGCACGTCTACCGAGTGTCGACCGAGCGCCAACCCCGTGCCAGGCGCCGTCCCACGAATGCGGAAGTCCACGGCAGTCAATGCAGGAGCCTAGCGACAGCACGCCGCCTGCCCCGACACCTTGCCCGTCTGGGTCTCTCAGGCTGTCCAAGTGCCCCTGCGGCACCTGGCCGCGCGACCCCGTAGGAGGATATCGAGACAGACAGACGAAGGCTGTGGTGGGCAGGACTGCTTTACTAATGGTGACCCACGTCCGCACTGTGCATCTCAGATGTAAATGGTATGTACAGGCCACGGACAGACCGGGGCAGGATTCCAGTCACGGCTGCGTTAAGGCTGCGGCTGCGTCCTTACACCCTCCAGCTGTACAACAGGAACGCGTTCTGCTGCCTCTGACGGAGCAGAACACGGCACGGACGACCGCACAGATGAACATCACACTGGAAACACGGAGAACCGAGAGGGAAGCACTAGCACGTCTACACCCCAGTGCACGCGGGGCCGAGGGTGACACACGGGGCCGGGGAGGCGCCTCCTTCACGGGGCTCCTGGCTCTCATGGCTGCCGCTCCGCCCCATCAGGGCTTCCCGCTCTGCTGCTTCTGCTTAGCTGCCCTCTGGGGCTGCTCTTCTCAGTTCCTGCTGGTAGGAGGACAAGACCTGCGCCCAGCGAGGAGGCAGTTCCCGTCACACAGCGAACATCAACGGGCCTGCCTGCCTTCTCCCGCGAGCGTCTTCCTTCAATGGCTCCGACAGCTCGGCCCTGGCAGAGGGGCACAGAAATACTGCGCGCCTGGAGGCCGCGGGGCTGCACCTGCACCGCAGGGAGGTGACTCAGGGCGCGCAGCTCACGCGCAGGCAGACGCTCTCGTGGAGGGCTGGTGCCTGGAGGACGCGCCGCGTCCGCCCCGCACCCGTCACGGCCACACGCGGCTCTGCCACAGCACGGCCCAGCGCCCTGTGTCCACTGCTCCCGCTCCTTGGAAAGGAGAGGGGGCTTCCCTCCGACCAGGTGGGATGAGAAAGTGAACCACTGGCCACGGTGTGGTTGCCCTTCCCTGGCCCAGCCTCGTGGCCAGCGTCTTGTCCTCTTGACCGTGGTGTGGAGAGGCAGTGACCGTGAGCACCGTCGTATTGACTCGTCAGTGGCTTCTCCAGACAGCTCAGCGGCCATCACATCCCTGCCTGTCCCCCCTGCGGCTCGGGGAGCACGGGAAGCCCGTCCAGTGGCCCCAGCAGCGCCGGCCCGGAGGGCTCTGCTCTTTCTAGGCGTGGGGAGGTCGTGGCAAATGCTTCGCAGAGTGACCCACACTCAAAGTCGAGGGGAGCGACCCACCCCCGATGCCAGCCCGAGGCCTCCCCAGGGAAGTCACCCAGCGGCCCTTCCATGCAGGGCAGTTCATTCTAAGGCACTGCGTTTGGAGGACAAGCGAGCGAGGTCAAGGGCACTAGAGCCGCGGCCTGGGGGGGACACAGCCTGGAACAGACCAGGCAGCAGCTCTGGTGACAACCGCCTGGCTCCAGAGTGCGGCGTGTCCGGTTCGTGCGTCCGTGTGTTAGCGTGAGTTCCCCGCTGCGACCTGAACACCCTTTCCTTTGACAAAAGCAGTGCCCGCTGCCTGGATGCCGTGGCGGGCTCGCGTCACCTCTGTGGTCGCCGTCCCCATGTCCAGTGTGCGTGCAGTGCCGGGACGCCACAGGCTGCCGCCTCCCTGCCCGGGCGCATGCCCGGGAGCAGGGCTGCAGCCACGCGGTGGCGCCTGCCGTCTAGGGAAACAAGCGACAGCTCCTCTCTGGAGGAGACGGGGTTTTCTAGGAGCACTGAGCCGTCCTGGACGGGGGCAGGGTCGAGACCTAAGTTTCGCTTGGCCGTACCACAGGGCCCGCGCTGCCTCCCCGCTCAGGGACTCGGCTACTTCCTGGAGTTGGACCTGAGCCCGAACAAGGCGATGATGTCCATCATTGCCTGCTTCACGTGCCTCCCAAAGCGGTGAGAATCCTGCGACAGAAAACGAGACTCGTGAAACGCGGGCCCCCAGCGTTTCAAGTCCTTGTACGTGGAATCTGACAAGGAGTTCAATTAAAAACGTCTTGTTGCCAACTTTTTAAGCTGTGGTTGGTGCCTACTCATCAACTTAGACATTTTGGAGAAATACAGGAATGATAGAAACCGCAGTTTAAATTCTTTAATTATATTTAGAAGTTTAACTGAAAAGTGGAGTGTGGGGAGCAACTCGGACTAGACTAAGTTACTGGAATTAAGACTTATTCTATGCATCTGCTCTCCCACAATATGGCGCTGAGAAGGGAGTAACAGCTTCTACACAGCTGCCTCCAGTTCAACCAATAAACAGCAGGACCTGCTCCTGATTGGAGGAGAGCAGCGTGCTCGGCGTGTGGGTAGCAGAGTTGGGATTGGCGGAAGAGGACTATAAAGGAGGAGAGAGACAACATGCACCAGGAACATCTAAGAGGAACATCTATCTGAAGAACACCTGTGCAGCCCCCGAGAGAGCCGGCCGGCGGTGTGCCGCTCCCCCGCGGAAGTGGGGAAAGTGGCAGGGGGAGCCGCCCTTCCACGGAGGTGGAAGGACAGCAGCCAACCCGGGAAGGGCCGAGCAGACAAAAGAACAGCGCAGAGTTCTGTGTTGTTCCTCCACGAAGAGGGGGAGCAACAGTGGAGGACAGAGTTTTCATCTGTTGTTTGATTCCTTCAGACTCATGAGCTAGGACTTCACTCTGGTTCTCCTGTGTGTGGCAGGGACCCAAGTACTTGAGCCATCTCCTGCTGCCTCCTGGGAGTACATTAACAGGAAGCTGGACTAGGACAGCAGAGCCAGGACGTGGACCCAGCGGTGCAGCCTCCCAACAAGGTTGACCCATTGCACCGATGGCACCCTGCGCAAGACCACAGTGTGTGTCGAGTGGGGTGTTTGCATCTGAGGCTTCTCCCAAGGTCATAAATGCATCAAGTGAACCCTGAGCAAACGAGTGCCAGTTCTGTTGTCTGCAGTGACTTAGCATGCCTGGCAGGCGGAGCACAGTGTGGGAAGGAGACTACGAACCAGGACTGAACGTGCGAGTAGGAGCCCACAGCTGCACCCACCCAGGCCCCAGGATCCCGGTCCACGGCGCACGTCAACCTCCTGGTGTGTGCACACTATTCCTGGTCCACATTCCAAGTGTTGTAGATTTTGAAAGTTCCAATGCAGCCCACCATTAAGATTTAGAACCACTGCCTCCAGCAAACATCAATATGTTAAACCAAATAAGGTCTGTTTCATTAAGAGATGAAGAGAATTTTTAAACTCATGTATTGGTAAGGGAATAGACAACTGAATTAAAAATTTCTGTCAAATGAAAGATGTGCTCCTGTCGCTCCCCCTCTTCGTGGAGGAACGACACAGGACCCTGCGCTGTTCTTTTGTCTGCTCGGCCCTCCCCGGGTCTGCTGCTGGTTCTTCCCGGGTTGGCTACCGACCCTTCCACCTCCGTGGAAGGGCGGTTCCCCCTGCCACTTTCCCCACTTCCGCGGGGGAGCGGCACACCGCCGGCCGGCTCTCTCGGGGGCTGCACAGGTGTTCCTTCAGATAGATGTTCCCCTTAGATGTTCCTGGTGCATGTTGTCTCTCTCCTCCTTTATAGTCCTCTTCCACCAATCCCAACTCTGCTACCCACACGCCGAGCACGCTGCTCTCCTCCAATCAGGAGCAGGTCCTGCTGTTTATTGGTTGAACTGGAGGCAGCTGAGTAGAAGCTGTTTCCTCCTCTCCCAGCGCCATATTGTGGGAGAGCAGATGCATAGAATAAGTCTTAATTCCAGTAACTTAGTCTAGTCCGAGTTGCTCCCCACATGCTCCCTTAAAAAGAAAAAGGAAAAGTAACCCTTCTTTAGAAAAAGGAACTTCTTCGCCTACTTACCGTCTCGGGGCTGGAGAACTTGGAGGAAATATGGAAACTGATGAGGTTCTCTCCCACGATAATGTACGACACACCATAGCCGTCATCCGCAACCTACAGAACCATCAAGGTTAAGTTATTGTTGGTAAACGACATGATGTGAAAAAGGGACTTCCTGATACTCTACACACAAGACTCCCATTGACGTCTGTACAGTCCGTATGGACGGCTGCGTCACGGTGCACCAACAGGTACGGGGCCCTTGAAGCCAAGGCCGGCCTGCAGTGGGACGACGGGTGTGGCTCGTCTGTGAACACTGACACCCAGGGCACTTACCGGTCCGAAGCCCCCTCCGCTGGACACGTACTCCGGGTTCTTGTTGAAGTCAAACAGCCCCACGTGTTGCAGAGGCGTCTGGCTTGTTGACAGCCTCCATGGCTCAGCCAACACCTGGTCAAGTGGGAAACAACGCTGAAGGACACTTTCACTAGGGAGGGCGAGAAAAGGCCCAGCTGGTCCTGTGACTGCTGCAGACCCTTGCGGGCCTCACTGGCTGAGGGCAGAGCCCTGCAGAGGCTGTGAGGTGGGGAGGGCATTGGCCTTGGTGGGCTCAACACCAACAAGCACCAGCTGAGACAGGGAAGGAGGCAGATAAGCCGTTCAGCAGGGCAGGGAGGTGGCTGTTGTTTTCAGGGATCGTCCAGGTCATTATGCAAATTAAATGCTGTAAACATAAAATTAAGTAAATTATACTAAAAATAGCATGATAAACACCCAGGGCACACCACTTCTTATTTTCACACTTCTGTACAAAGAGCTCGAGTTTAGAGGTATCTGTTGAATCAGGGGCTGAGCCTGCCAGCACACACCTCCAGGGACTGACGACAAGCGGCGCCCGCGCTGCAGACGCACGTCCCGCCCCGCAGCCCACACACCCGTTTCCAGGCGCCAGGCGGCAGGCCTGCACTCGTGCTAAGCCCACCAGTGGACGAGGGAGCCGCCCCGGGAAGCGGCCTCACCTCCTTCAGGAACGGGGACTCGACCGCGAGGTACTTGGACACCACGTAGAGGCAGAAGAGGTGCCGGTCGATCCCGGCGCCGGTCATGGCGAGGCGGTACAGGTGCTGGTGCTTCTCAGACGCCAGCCTGAACAGGCGGAGCCTCTGTTCCACCTGCGCGGCAAAGGGGGCCCGCACAGTCAGCCAGGCCACGTGGCCGACGTTCCTGGGGAAGGGGGCAGGTGCTTGCTGGGCAGGGGTGCAGGCACCTGGGGCCTCCTGACGTCACACAGGGGGTGGCTGCCCCGGCCCAGACTGGCGCCTGCAGTGGGGGGGGGGGGGGTCTCCACACAGAGGGGCAGGTCTCTGGGGAAGCACGCCGGGGTCGCTGTGTGCCGGCTGGCCCCACGTCAGTTCACCCGACACACACACGGTCACACAGCGGGTGGCAGAGCGCACGCTGCCCCGGCTCCCGGTCTGCACGCGGAGTTCTGTCCTCTCGCTCACGACCGCGTCACCCTGGGCCGTGACCGCCCCTGCGGAGAGGTCTGGCCCAGGAGGCTCCTAGAGCTGGGCTTCCGGGCCTCTGAAATCCGCCCTGAGTGGCTGCTCCAGGTTCTCCGGGCTCGGTGCTGGAATCGCACCAGGGTGCGCGGTGCCCTCAGGGGCGGTCTGTGGCCGCCTGCCCCGTGCCCACCTGCTCCTCAAGGCTGTCTTTGGAAAGCCACACCAGAGCCACCAGCCACGACACTGCTGACCTCTTCCAGAGGAACGGGGAGCCTCTCCTGACCAGAGTGCCCCACGGAAGAGACCCTGCCCGGGCTGGGGTCGGGGGCCCAGGCACGAGCGGACCTCTGCCACGTACTAGGGGCGTGGCCAGCAGTCCGCCGGCCTTACTCTGAGTCTGTTTCTTCCTGCATGAACAGGAGGCGATAACACGTCACAGGCTGGCGCTGGGATTTCAACAGGCAGCGTGCAGAAGCCCCTCGCCCGAGCCTGGCACCCACGGCCCCGCGGTGGCAACAGCCTGCCGAGGCCAGGAGGAAGGCTGCTGCGTGAGCCACTCTTCCTCACCCTCACGCCGACCGCTCCACTGCTCTGCTTCTTCTTCTTCTTTTTTTTTTTTTTTTTTATATATTATATTTATTTGTTTGAAAGGTAGCGTAATGGAGAGAGGAGGGAAAGAGGAGTGAGGGGAGAGACAGAGACAGAGAGAGAGAGAGCAAGATCTACCATCTGCTTATTCACTTCCCAAATGGCCACAAGAGCAGGCCCTGGGCCAGGAGCCAGGAACTCCGTCCGGGTCTCCCACATGGGTGCGGGGCCCAAGCACCTGGGCCGTCCTCCACTGCTTTCCCAGGTGCACTAGCAGGGAGCTGATTTGGAGTGGAGCAGCTGGGTTTGAACCAGGGCTCCTTCGGGATGCAGTGTTCACCTGCCATGCCACAATGCTGGCCCCCAGCGCCACTCCGCTATAGCATCTGCCTGCTGTCCCTCTGCCCACATGTTGTGTCTGATTCTATTGTAAAGACTTTCAGGAAACACAATCTGATTTCCAGAAGCATAGTATACAACACTGATCTCTCGTTTCTTAAAAATAGTTATTTAAAGACTGAGGGACAGAGGGAGTGAGAAGGACAGCAAAAGAAATCTTCCATCTGCTGCTTTACTCCCCAAATGCCTGCAAAAGCTGGAGTTTGGTCAGGCTGAAGCCAGGAGCCTGGAACTCCACACATGTCCCTTACTTAGGGATAAGGCACCCAAATACTCGGGCCATCATCCACTGCACCCCAGGCCTATCTGCAGGAAGCTAGATTGGGAGCGGAGCAGCTGAGCCTCGAACACTGATACGTGCGTCCCGTTAACAGCTTACCCTGCTTTGCAAGAATGCCTGCCTGTGCTACACTGATCTCTGTCCTGTCCCCCTGTGTTACACTGATCTCTGTCCTGTCCCCCTGTGTTACACTGATGTCTGTCCTGTCCCCCTGTGTTACACTGACCTCTGTCCTGTCCCCCTGTGTTACACTGACCTCTCCTGTCCCTCCTGTGTTACACTGACCTCTCCTGTCCCTCCTGTGTTACACTGATGTCTGTCCTGTCCCCCTGTGTTACACTGACGTCTGTCCTGTCCCCCTGTGTTACACTGATCTCTCCTGTCCCCCTGTGTTACACTGATCTCTGTCCTGTCCCCCTGTGTTACACTGACGTCTGTCCTGTCCCCCTGTGTTACACTGACGTCTGTCCTGTCCCCCTGTGTTACACTGACCTCTGTCCTGTCCCCCTGTGTTACACTGATGTCTGTCCTGTCCCTCCTGTGTCACACTGATGTCTGTCCTGTCCCCCTGTGTTACACTGACGTCTGTCCTGTCCCCCTGTGTTACACTGATCTCTGTCCTGTCCCTCCTGTGTTACACTGACGTCTGTCCTGTCCCCCTGTGTTACACTGATGTCTGTCCTGTCCCTGTGTTACACTGATCTCTGTCCTGTCCCCCTGTGTTACACTGACCTCTGTCCTGTCCCCCTGTGTTACACTGACCTCTGTCCTGTCCCCCCTGTGTTACACTGATCTCTGTCCTGTCCCCCTGTGTTACACTGATCTCTGTCCTGTCCCCCTGTGTTACACTGATGTCTGTCCTGTCCCTCCTGTGTCACACTGACCTCTGTCCTGTCCCCCTGTGTTACACTGATCTCTGTCCTGTCCCTCCTGTGTTACACTGATGTCTGTCCTGTCCTCCTGTGTTACACTGATCTCTGTCCTGTCCCCCTGTGTTACACTGACGTCTGTCCTGTCCCCCTGTGTTACACTGATGTCTGTCCTGTCCCCCTGTGTTACACTGATGTCTGTCCTGTCCTCCTGTGTTACACTGATCTCTGTCCTGTCCCCCTGTGTTACACTGATCTCTGTCCTGTCCCTGTGTTACACTGACGTCTGTCCTGTCCCTCCTGTGTTACACTGATCTCTGTCCTGTCCTCCTGTGTTACACTGACCTCTGTCCTGCCCCTCCTGTGTTACACTGATCTCTGTCCTGTCCCCCCTGTGTTACACTGATCTCTGTCCTGTCCCCCTGTGTTACACTGATCTCTGTCCTGTCCCCCTGTGTTACACTGACGTCTGTCCTGTCCCCCTGTGTTACACTGACCTCTGTCCTGTCCCCCCTGTGTTACACTGATCTCTGTCCTGTCCCCCCTATGTTACACTGATGTCTGTCCTGTCCCCCTGTGTTACACTGACCTCTGTCCTGTCCCTCCTGTGTTACACTGATCTCTGTCCTGTCCTCCTGTGTTACACTGACATCTGTCCTGTCCCCCTGTGTTACACTGATGTCTGTCCTGTCCCCCTGTGTTACACTGATCTCTGTCCTGTCCCTCTTGTGTTACACTGATCTCTGTCCTGTCCCCCTGTGTTACACTGATCTCTGTCCTGTCCCCCTGTGTTACACTGATGTCTGTCCTGTCTCCCCTGTGTTACACTGATCTCTGTCTGTCCCCCTGTGTTACACTGATCTCTGTCCTGTCCCCCTGTGTTACACTGATCTCTGTCCTGTCCCCCCTGTGTTACACTGATCTCTGTCCTGTCCCCCCTATGTTACACTGACATCTGTCCTGTCCCTCCTGTGTTACACTGATCTCTGTCCTGTCCATGCTGTTCGCCTAAAGGGTGGAGGGAAGTTGATGCGGGGGGAGGAGAGGTCATGATGAAGGCACAGGGGCCGCACCGCTCCCCCACAGCCCTCAGGAGAGGCAGGGAGGCGCTGTGTGTTACCGTCTGGGTGGGGTCCACCATGGCCAGCACGAAGTTGCAGGACTCGGTGGTGCAGGAGCGCACGGTCTCCGTCCTCCCCTCCCGGAAGAGCCGGGTCATGGAGGCCTCGTAGGTGAGGCAGAACTTGCCCATGTCCTGGGGAAGGAAGAGGACGTCAGTACAGGGCCAGGCAGGCGGACAGGGCTGAGGCAGAGGGTGACTGGCTGGGCTGGCGAGGGCTTCATTGCATCTTTGTTTCAGTTGTGTCTGGACGCACACCTGCTTACGTGGCAGCAGGCAGGCACGGCATTGGCTTTTGAGTAGGCAGGGATCAGTCTCTGGGTGACCCAGGTTTCCCCTTCGGGTGCAGCGATACCATGACAGCTTCCTGGATCTGCCCCTCATGCATCCCTCCTCGCTCAGCTATCCCTGGGCAAATCTCCTCACGGAAGGAGCACAGCGCACATGCAGATCCGCACGCAACAGTGGAAGTGGGCTGAGGACACAAAGCACTGACGAGTCCCCATCGTGTGTGCATGGTGGGGCGCCAACCCAGTGGAGGCAAGCTGCTTCAGCCGGGGGGCGGGATTTGTGTGGGGCAGGAGGAGCAGCCACGGAGGGGCTGGCACCAGCAGACAGAAGGCCCCCAGAAAGCTCTGGTTCCTGAACACAGGAAAGGTCAGGAGCTCGGAGCAGGAAGCCCACACCACAGCAGGGGTGCGGGTTCAGGCAGAACCACAGGAAGCCCAGCGAACTGGCTGAGTTGGGTCTGAGTGGTGCCACCTGCAAAGCTTTGTACCAATACAGCTGGCACTTGGCCACCCTTGCAAAAAAGGATGTTGGAATGAGTGACTCTGATTTACATTTTTATCAGATCATATAAATGGATCAATCATTTTTAACAAATGCGGTGTTGCATAAATAACTGACCTTGGGGAACGGGGCCCCATTGTTTCTAGCCAGAGGCCAAAGAATAGGCACAAGCACCAGTATATTAAAACAAATGATCCTGAACTTTCAAAAGTAGCGTGAGCTCCTTGAGTGTAACTTAAATGCACGCCTTTGCAAAGTCACAGAAAGCTGTAAGGAGCACAGATCCATCACCACGGCGCCCCAGTTAACATCACATCCATCCTCTGTAGACACTGCACAGAATAGAGCAGGAGGCACAGCCTTTGCTGTAAAACGCAGGTAGTAAACATGACGGGCTTGAAAGGCCACACAGCCTCTGTGCCGCCTTCTCACTCTGCCGCGGCAGCTGGAAACAGCCACCGACAGTAAGTGAACACAGGAGTGTGGCTGTCCCACAGTGCTTTGCTGATGCCCAAGTAGACCACACAGTACTGGAGCTGTCCTCATCCGGGCCATGCTTCAGGCCTTCCACGCCCACTGGACAGCCAGCCTTGGGCGTGTGCGCGGGGCCGCCAGAGTGCTCGCTGCCCAGAGCCGGCTCGTGGCCTCACCCTGTAGTGAGCGAGCTGGAGCACAAGCTGCACGAAGGCGTCCGGGCTCGTCCGGCACTTCTTGATCAGCCCTTTGCCGAAGCTGTCGAACGGGAAGGAGTGGAGGTCCACGTCGTGTGCCAGGAGCGCCGCGCTGCTCAAGGACGTCTCTATCACCTCTTGACACTGAGAGGAGAGACAGGCGTCACTCGGGGGAGGAAGGTTCACTGGGGCACACCCAGCAGGCAATGGCAGCTGGCTTCAGTAAGTTAGCAAGACGGTGCTGTCCCCCAGCCCAGGAGCTGTGGGGCAACCCCAGAAGTGGGGACTGATAAAACCCCACAGCTACTGCAGACAACCATGCATCCTGTCTTATGAAGCTTTTGTTGTGTACCGTGTAATCGAGGGATCCATTTTTAAAATAAAGAACCGCCACGTCACGAAGTGTCATTTAGTACTAAGAGAGAAATGCACTATGAAGCCATGAAAAGACACAGAGGAAATTTAAAGGGCGGTTAGTAAGTGAGCGAAGCCACTCTGGAAAAGCTGCATATGGTGCGATGCCGACTCTGACAAGGGAAAAGCTAGGGAGACAGTGAAAGATGAGCTCCGGAGGCAGCGAGGGAGGAGGGATGAGCAGGCGGCGCACAGAGGGTTTCCAGTGCAGGGAAACCATCCTGCATGCGGTCTAACAGTGAGCAAATGTCACTGTACATTTTTCAATTCATCTACAAACCCAGAGAATGGGTAATTCCAGGAGAAACTGTAATGTGCTCCATGGACTTGGTGATAGTGCCGTTCACACAGGTTCACTGTTGCAACGAATGTGCCTCTCTGGAGAGGCTCTGGTAGGGGAGGGGCACAGAGGGGTGGGAGAACGAGGCGTATGGGAAGTCTCCGTCCCTTGTGTTCAAGTTTACTGTGAATCTAAAACTGCTGTAAAACACAAAGTCTATTAACAGTTTTTAAAATAAACAGTAAGTGACTTGGTCAGTGACAAGGATCCAAAGCTAACATGGTCTGGCAGATGAACCTCTCTGTGGATCAGGACTGCAAGAGAAGCAGAATCAATCGGGTAAGACCACAGCACTGAAACAGGACTTCACTGAACCAAAGATTATTTCTTGGACCCCAGGAATTCCTCCTTGCATGAGATAGAACTGGGTAGTTGGGTTATTCCAACCCAAAAATCCTTCCCAGAAGGAATCCTAATGAGCAAGTTATGTTTGAGAATCCTTATGAAAAACAAAAATAAACTATTTTAAGTTTTTAAAATTATAAATTAGGGCTGGCATTGTGGTATAGCTGGCAAACCACTGCTTGCGACATAGGCATTCCATATCTGAGTGCTGACTGGAGTCCTGGCTTCTCCACTTTTTTTTTAAAGTTTTTATTATTTATTTATTTGAGAGACAGAGTTATAGACAGAGAGAGGGAGAGAGGGAGAGAAAGGTCTTTCATCCACTGGTTCACTCAGCCACAACAGCAGGAGCTGGGCCGATTTGAAGCCAAGAGCCAGGAGCTTCCTCCGGGTCTTCCCACGTGGGTGCAGGGGCCCAAGGACTGGGCCATTTTCTGCTGCTTTCCCAGGCCACAGCAGAGAGCTGCATGGGAAGGGGAGCAGCTGAGAGTTGAAATGGCGCCCATTCGGAATGCTGGCACTGCAGGCGGCAGCTTTACCTGCTACGCTACAGCACTGGCTCCTTGGCCAAAAGTTTTAAATGGAAGTAAAAAACATTGACTAAAGTTTCCAAGGCAGCATGAGCCATGGCAGTTGCACGGTCCTAGTAAAATTCCCTGGGCAAACGTTTTCGGTTCCTGCGACTGACTTCAGCTGAGCTGTGATATTCAGGGACACATTCGGAATACCAGGTTCTAAGAGTTCCTGCCCTAGTCATCGCCACGGCTCGATCCCCTGGACTCACCTCCTCCGGGATGTCCCACTGCAGCCTGGTGGGGTACGCAATGCCGGGGTTGGTGTCCCCCTTGCAGTGTCCGTCCTCCGTGTAGCCCAGCTGGAAGCAGTCGGTGGCCACGATTTTCTGTCAGGAGTACAGGTCGCCATGGTTAGGCCCTGTGACCACTACCGCAGACAGCGCTGCGTCAGTCCGTGTCTACTCCAGAGGGAGACACCGTGTAGAGTTCACCATCACGGCTCACTCACTGCGCGCTTACAGAACACACGGCACTTCTGTCCTCTGCAGACCCTGACGAGGTGGGACTCAGCTCCACTCCGGAGGAGAGAGATGACACGGGAGGGGTCAGCACCTGGCTGAAGACCACACGGCTCGCGAGGCGCACAGCCAGGATGCACACTCAAAGTGTCAGCCGCAAACTCACAACAGGAAGCCCCGGGGCCCGGCTCCAGGCCAGGGCCTCCCTGGTGCTGCCACGCCCTTGACTTTCCTGTGTCACCTGTGTGGTACTAACTGCCACGCCCACGTGAGGACAGCAGACAATGGTCACAGAGATGCAGGCCCAGACAGAGCAGGGGCTCTCCTCCACCGGCGGAAACCTAAGCCGACTCCTAGGACAGGGCTCCCGGGGCACCTGAGCAGCGCCAGTGACATCCAAGCACGAGTGACAGAACAGACAAGGATGTTGCCCTTCCCCAGTGACGTGAAATGAAGAGAGGTTCCCACAGAGACCGACACAGAAGTTCACAGCAGCAGCATGCAGACCACCTCAGTGCCTGCCAGCTGATGCAGATAAGCTACGGTGTGTCCACACGACGCAGTGCCGTTCAGCACAGAAAGGAACGAAGCACTAGTGTGTCTTACAGCACGCACCTGGGAAACAGTTTGCTAAGGAAAAGAGAGACTGAGCCGCCCACTGGCGGGGTTTCCAGTGAAGGTGGCAGAGGCAGTGACGAGCTCATTGTAGAGGTACCCGGGAGCCGGGAAGCAGACAGCAAGGCTGGGCCAAGGCAGTCTCGGGATTATCTTCTCAGGACCCCCCTCCTTACACCGGGAGTGGATTCACTTCCTACCCTCTTAGCGGCATTAAATCACTTCAGGGTTAAAACATCCGCCTGAGTTTGAGGTCAAATCATATTCAAACCACAGCAGAGAGGATGACAGGAACTTGGAGGGATTTACATAACTGCTATTTTTAAAAATTAAGATTATGTTTAGGTAAAAGGGATGCTGCCTTTTCATAAACCAAGATTTTCATACTCCTGTTTCTATTTAACCTAAAACTTAGTAAGCAGGACAAACTTGAAGGGATAGATCACTTCTGAATGAACTGTTTCAGTTTTCCCTCTGAGTCACAGTCTGACAATTGACTGCTATTTCATTATTTTGTTCCATAACAGGATGGCATTAGAGGTGCTGTTACTTAGGGAAGCCAAGTTAGAAGAAACAAAGAATGCTTTAAATTTAGTGCTTTGTACATAGTACCAGTACATGTTAAAGATGTGAATTATGCAACTAGACAAATATTACAAAATTAAATTTAGTTTGGGGGAGCCAGGGCTGGCACTGTGGTGTAGTGGGCCAAGCCTCTGCCTTTGGAACCAGCATCCCATATGGGCACTGGTTCAAGTCCCAGCTGCTCCTCTTCCAATCCAGCTCTCTGCTATGGCCTGGGAAGGCAGTAGAAGATGACCCAAGCCCTTGGGCCCCTGCACCCACGTGGGAGACCCAGAAGAAGCTCCCGGCTCCTGGCTTCAGGTCAGTGCAGCTCCGGCCGTTGTGGCCATCTGGGGAGTGAACCCGCGGATGGAGAGTTACAGTCTGTCTGTAACCTTACCTCTCAGATAAATAAATAAAAATATAATCCTTTAAAAACACTTCATATGGGGTTTGGATTTTGCAAAGCAGTTTCCACATTCAAGTTACAACTCAGACACTCACCTCCCAGAAGTGGATGACAATAGGCCCATCTGCCCAGGAGTGCTCTGCATTGATGCCTATCTTGCCGTTTTTGAAGATGATAAATGTGAATGACTTGTCAAACCACCTACGAAACAAACATGTTAATGGAACCGAAATGGCAAAATAACCAAGAACTCCACGGGAGCTCCATTCTGGATGGGCTGAGCTGACGGCGTCACCGCCGCCCTCTAAAGCTGGCAGTGCCGCTGAACCTCTGTGGGAGTGTGGATGGCAGGCTAAGTACTCCCTGCTTCCCTGCCTCAGACACACGAGGGCTGGTCCGTCCTGAGCCAGGGAGCAGGACAGGGCACACCGTCCTCAGCAGACCCCGTCGGGCCCTGCAGGGGGCAGCCCTCCCTTGGCAGATGAGGAAGAGGGGGCTGCAGGAGAGCAGCAGCCTCACCGCAGGCGCAGGGCCGGCAAGCAGAGCCAGAGCCGACGCCCAGGCCAGGTGCACACCCAGCCCCACACACCACCCGCTCCCCCGGGGCCAGGGGACCAGCGGCACCAGGACCCGCTAGCATCCCCACTCAGAGGGTCACTCGCACTCGCAGGGAGGGTCTCCAGCTGGGTGTGACGGTTTTGGCGGAGGAAGAAAAGGCTAAGGACTACTTGGAGGCCGGCGTTGTCCTCAGCACGCAGACACCGAGGGTGGCGTCACCCACGCACGGCCTTGCTCCCAGGCCACCGTCCAGCCGAAGGTCAGGGCCTCACCTGTCGAAACACCTGCCGTGCAGGAGAGACTTGGCGTAGCTGTCCATGGAGGTCTCTGGGTCTTCCTTTCTGTACCCTTGCTCGGTGTCATCTAACGTCACGAAGAACGCCGCTCTCTCGATGGCATCCAGAGACTGCTTGTTCTTCCCACGTCCAAAATAGGCCTTGCGGCACCTGGCCCAGGGCACTCTGCAGAGAGGATTAAATGCAGGTCACCCGGCCGGCCCTGCGGCTACGCGGTGACAGCTGCCTGCAGGTGACGTCTGGACGGCACAGCGCAGCCGCTACACATTTCCAGCCATTCCCTGCAGGCGAACGTCTTATCCGTGACTTTCTTATCTGACGCTGTCTCACGGCTGCTCCAAGAGGCCTCCTGTTCTGCTGCTCCCGACAGAGCCCAGAGCGTGGCCGTGCTTCTTGTTCAGTCAGTGCTGAATGAAGGGACGGCCAGCACGCAGACTGCACTGAGGGTGCACCTGCCGGGGAGCGGCAGAGCCAGGGCCCAGTGGGCGCCTCCACACCCATCCCGCCCCTCACCCCCCAGCCCCGCCAAGCCCACAGCTGCACGGGAAGCATCCCGAGTGGGCGCCGGCAGAAGTCACAGCAAACGGGAGAGCGCTTCGCCGGTGCCGGGTGACCCCGCAGTCTTCCCAACGCTGCCACGCCCATCGTTCCGATCAGGGAACTGAAGTCACAGCTATTCTGTGGGGAGGAGGCATCCAGGCCAGGCCCCCCAGGCCCCTTTCCTGACGCCCCTGCGCCCCCCGCCAGGCTCCTCTCAGGACCTAACAGTGATCACGCTGCGGGAGCCCAGGAGCGCTTGGCCCTGAACGCCGCCGCCCTGCAGACATGGGGCAGGGTCTGCAGACTCTTCCAGTGGTCACAACCAGGTCACCACTGGCATCCGGGTACAGGCTAGGAACACGGCTCACCACCCGCCCCACCCAGCCACAATTATGTGGCCCCATTGTATACAGCGCCCAGGGCAAGAAAGGCCGCGGGGCTCGCAGGGCCACATCCTCGCGTCATCAGAACCTCTGTGACTCTCGTTCAGAGGCAAGGACACCGACCCTCACACAGGGGCCTCGGCTGGCGGTTCTGGCTCCTATCAAATTGACCCACCACCTGCGCAAAGCCTGACTCTGCTCTTCGCTGTGAGGTCACTGCCTGCACGTATCAGCCGGTCACACACAGAGACGGCCAAAGCACCCCCTGCATCCCGGCTGTTCTTGCGACCCCCCAGGCCTGGGGCGGGACCTGCTGCCACAGAACCAGGCACCGCACGCACGGGTACCCGTCCTGCTCGGGTGTTCCCGCAGGTCCTGACGGGGCCGGACCCCGGGGAAGGGAGGGCTGGGGGCCCCCGGGCACCTGTCGGCTGCGGTGAGGGCCGCCAGCTTCTCCTCCCCGGCCTGGGGCTCCGAGGGGTCGTCCAGGATCCGCTGCATCTGCTGCTCCATCTCGCGGGGCCGCAGCAGCCTCCCGTCGTGGTACAGCCAGACCTTGAAGTAGCGCCCCCTGTGGTACACGACGATGTGCCTGCTGTCCTGGATGTGCTGCAGGGTGTCTGGGGCACGGGGGTGGGGGGGAGACACAGTCCAGGGTCACGGCCACGGCGGCACCCCGGGCTGTGAACGGCCGCGAGTCCTGACCCCGCGTTACCCTCGGTGTAATGCGCCCACGCCCGAGCCTCCTTCAAGCACCGAGCACACAGCGGTCGAGCACTTCGCCATCTCACAGGTCTGGCTCCTCCCCTCAGCCTGGCCGCTCAGTGGGTGCAGGATCTGGGCAGCCACTCAACCCTGACTAAGCCTCCATTTTCCCATCAATTTTTTTTTTAATTTTTATTTATTTGAAAGACAAAGTTACAGAGAGAGGTAGAGACAGAGAGGTCTTCCATCCACTGGTTTATTCTCCAGATGACCGTAAAGGCTGGAGCTGCACGGATCCGAAGCCAGGAGCCAGGAGCTTCTGGGTCTCCCACGCGGGTGCAGGGGCCCAAGCACTTGGGCCATCTTCTACTGCTTTCCCAGGCCGTAGCAGAGAGCTGGATTGGAAGTGGAGCAGCTGGGACTAGAACTGACGCCCATATGGGATGCTGGCACTTCATGCCAGGGTTTTAACCTGCTGTGCCACAGTGCTGGCTCCAATTTTCCCATCTATAAAATGGTGTGGTTGTACTAGAATTAAAACAATTTCCAGGGGCAGGCTTCCTGGTGTAGTGGGTAAAGCCGCCACCTGCAGTGCTAGCAACCCCTATGGCCGCCGGTTCGAGTCTGGGCTGCTGTACTTCTGACCCAGCTCTCTGTTATGGCCTGGGAAAGCAGCAGAGGATGGCCCAAGTCCTTGGGTCCCTGCACCCACATGGGAAGACCCGGAGGAGGCTCCTGGCTCCTGGCTTCGGATCAGCGCAGCTCCGGCCATTGTGGCCAACTGGAGAATGAACCAGTGGACGGAAGACCTCTCTCTGTGTCTCTGCCTCTCCTTCTCTCTCTGTGTAACTCTGACTTTCAAATAAGTAGATAAATCTTTAAAAAAAAAAAACAATATCCATAAATCTCATAGATAGTAAGCATTCAAATGGGGCAGTTAGTTCTTACTGATTCATTACCACTGGAAAGCTTAGAAGATATTCTCTGAAAGGGAAATGGAGAACAGCTCAAAAGAACAAAGGTTGTTGGGTAAAAATTACTAAAACAGACAGAAACTTCAGGCAGCTTCAACACGGCATGAAGAAATAAATATATTTCACAAATATGCATCCAACGTCTTCTCAAGTGCCATTCAGTGTAGGGCACGCAGTGACGGCCTAACAAGACAGCGGCTCACGGGGAAGGCAGGAGAAGCTGGACAGCACATGGCAATGGGACCAGCCTCGCCCAGGGATGAGAGAGGACCCACTGCCACCCCGCAGGAAGTGGCCTTTAAGAAGGACCCAGCTACAGAAGGCCCAAACACATCAGCATCCATCTTCAAAACGTCTACCAAAGTAGAGACAGAGGACTTACTTATGCTGCTAAGGGGTTTCTACAGAAAGTTGGAGCAAACATGCATTTGAAACCTTCGATTTAAATCAGAACCAAAACAAGAAATTCACACCATCACACCACGACCACTTACAGGGAACCTTTTACCTGAGATCCTGGGTGGGGCAGTAAGACAGGGAAAAACAAACCAAGGGTAAGGATCTGGAAGGGAACTACTGAAGTGTTTAAATGAGCAAGAACGCAGCTGGACAGAGTCATCTGTCGAGGTCGGCTGCACTCTCACAGCCCAGTACGGGCTAACCCGCTCCCTGAAATGGAGAGGTGAGGGCCTAGCCTCCAGTATTTCAGAAGTGACCTTATGTAGACACTGGCCCTTCAGCAAGGCCAGAAAGGCGGGTTAATGTCACCCAACCGTGTCCTTATACAAAGGGACGAGGACTCAGAGACACAGAGGTCGGCCACGTGCGGACACGGAGAGACGGCCATCTGCAGAGTCGAGGAGAGAAGCCTCAGGAGGAAGCGACCTGCTAAGACAGCCTCCAGAGAGTCGGCGTCTGCTGTGGAAGCTGTCCAGTCTGTGGTATTCCTTACGGCGGCCACAGAAAGCAAATACACTCAGTAGCCAACAACTTGAAAAGAACAACAGAACAACAAGGCAGCTGAGCATAACTCTAACAGGCGGCGAGTGAGATCTTTACAGAGAACAGTGCGACTGTTAGGGAAAAAAGATGCCCCAGCCCCCAACTCAAATGAAAGCATACATCTGGCTGGGACTGTTTTCCCCACTGAGGCCTCTGCAGGAATTCTTCATACCCTCTTCTCAGAGCACCACCCACTTCCCTCCAACCTGACAGCTTCCCGCCTGGACGACACACAGCTTTCCCCTGGCTGGCTCATGGACACAGAGGCAGGCCACTGTCACCAGGCCCAGAAAACACAAGTGTGGTGGAATGAGAAGGCCATGCCAAGGTGGCCACTGGCAAGTGCACGTCAGTTACTCAGGAATGGCTTTGAAACCCACCTGGCAATGGAGCCTGCCTGGCAACAGGCTGTGATTGGATGGCTTTGGAAACTGCCTGGCAACAGGCTGTGATTGGTTGGGGCATAGACCGCCCCTTGACCAGATTGGCTGGTCTTGGCTATATAAGATGTTGTACCAACTGAAATAAACGAGTCTTCGGGCTGCTCCCCTCAAGCCTGCTTTCACCCGACTCCTGGGGTCTGTGTGGTGACTCCGAGCCTCTTGCAACGTTGTTGAGAAATCAACTGCAACACACAAGTGTCCTCATATAGTGGCTGCTACTTCTTGAAACACAGCTCTTTGGGGCTGTTACATCTTTTCTTTTCTTTTTAAAAAAGATTTATTTATCCATTTGAAAGCCAGAGTCACAGACAGAGGAGAGGCAGAGAGAGAGAGAGAGAGAGAGAGAGAGAGAGAGAGAGAGAGATACCTTCCATCAACTGTCTGTAATGGCCAGGGCTGGGCCAGTTCATTCCCCAAAAGGCCACAATGGCCAGGGCCAGGCCAGGCCAAAGACAGGAGCCAGGAGCTTCATCCAGGTCCCCAGTGTGGTTGCAGAGGCCCAAGTGCTTGGGTTACCCTCCAGTGTTTTCCCTGGTGCACCGGCAGGGAGCCGGATTGGAAGTGGAGCAGCCAGGACTTGAACTGGCATCCGAATGGTATGCCAGAGTTACAGGTGGTATGGCTTAGCCTGCTACACCACAATGCCGGCCCCCTGGGGGCTGTTTCTTCCTGGGGCATAGCCCTTCACAGCTCTTCCTGTGAGGCAAAACTGTGTGTGTCTTCTCCCCAGCCCCTCCAGAGCTGCTGCTGCTTAAGGCACAGCACTTCCTCCATAAAGTAAAACTTGGCCGATAAATTATTGCTAAACCAGTCTTGCTTGCCCATGTACCTTGGCTCACAGAATATCTGTCAATAACATGTTATTAAAATAATCCAAGGGGCTGGTGCTGTGCCGCAGCAGGTAAAGCTGCCGCCTGCGGTGCCAACATCCCATATGGGCACCAGTTCGAGTCCCAGCTGCTCCTCTTCATGTCCAGCTCTCTGCTATGGCCTGGGAAAGCAGTGGAAGATGGCCCAAGTCCTTGGGCCCCTGCACCTGTGTGGGAACCTGGAAGAAGCTCCTGGCTCCTGGCTTCAGATTGGCCCAGCTCCAGCTGTCAAGGCCATCTGGGGCGTGAACCAGCAGATGGAAGATCTCTCTCTCTCGATCTCTCTCTCTCTCTCTCTCTCTCCTTCTCTCTTTCTCCCCCCTCTCTGTAACTATGCCTTTCAAATATATAAATAATTATATAAAAATATGAAATAATCCAAATGAGGACCAGCACTACGGCGTAGTGGGTAAAGCTGCTGCCTGTAATGCTGGTATCCCATATAGGCACAGAGTCCCGGCTGCTCCACTTCCCATCCAGCTCCCTGCTAATGTGCCTGGGAAAGCAGTGGAGGATGGCCCAAGTGCTTGGGCCCCTGCACCCACGTGGGAGACCTGGAGGAAGCTCCTGGCCCCTGGCTTCAGCCCAGCCCAGCCCCAGCTGTTGCAGCCATCTGGGGAGTGAACCAGTAGATAGAAGATCTTCCTGCCTCTGCTATAATTCTGCCTTTCAAATAAATAAGTACATTTTAAACAAATATGTTGCAATGATGACAGTTTTCCTATTTATGAATTTCAAAGCAATTCCAAAAAGCTAGTTTCATGGAATTGAAGTTAATCTTAAACTGCATGTGGAAGAGAAAAAAGGCCAAGACAGTCTTGAAGAAGCAAGGATTTGCTTTAGCAAACACCAAGATTTCTGGGCAACTTTAACAGATGGGACAAAATGGCCTCAGGAAAAAATAAAAATCTTAGACTAGAAAAGAGCACAGTGCCCAGGCCCCGTGCACAGAGCAGGGGAGGGCGGCTGGTCACTCTGCCCGGGGCTGGGACAGTGCACGGTGAGGCCCCTGACCACTGCCACACAAGACGCTGGCCAGGGCCCACAGTGTGGAAGGCCTGGACTATAACACTGCGTTTAGAAAGCTGGATCAGTTCAGAGCCTTTTACAAGCCTCACAAGCTGTTACACGAGCGAAAGCCCTCTCGGGAATCCAGAAGACAAAGGAATATTCTAAGCAGTCCTAGAAAAGCGCTCTAAAGGACACATTTCAATTGAAGATAAATGAAGATCTGGAGTCAGGTCCATTGCCGCAGCCCAATAAAGAAAACATGACTGAAGGAACGTCTGGCAGCCCCACCACTGAGGAGAGGCGGGCGAGGCCCTCACCCCTGCGGCCCTCCTCCATCCCAGTTCTGAGCGGGAGAGCTCCCTGGCGCGGAGCCCCGAGGAAGCCTCACTCACCGGCCTCCTCTCCCGGGATGCGGGAGGTGTTAAACATGCGCTCCCACTGAGTGGAGCAGAGGGGGACGGTGGCTCCCAGCAGAATCTGCGATAAAAAGACGTTTTAAACCAGCGAACAAACATAAAAATCCTACACGGTGAAAGAAAGAATGAATTAACCCACACACATTAAAGTGCTGCACTTGTTTCTCCTCACGCTGCGTGGTCTGACTTAATCTTTTCCAGTCGCCCCAGGGTGGATCCCGAGGGGTGGCTGGGCCGGGCCAGGGTATGGCTTCCTGCCCGTTTACTTCCTCCTGAGTCACACGGCCTCACTGGGCATGTATAAAGTGACACTGAGGGCGCAGGGTATTCCAGGAGGAAACGCCTGTCCCTCTGAGTTGCTCGTTAGCATACCCCTCTCCTTCAGAGACAAACAAGGGTTTCCGGGAAGGACAGGGCAGAATGGAAGCACAACAGGTGTACGTCCATTAGCACTCACTACGATCAGTCTCCACCTCATCACGCCACGGGACAGGAACAAACAAAACCAAGCCCGACCGCGCCCACCCTGTGCGGACATTCACGTGAGGCTGTGAACCGGCCCAGGAATCTGGAGCCCAGGAAAGCAGAGGGCAGCAGGGCTGGGCGGGGGGCCGGGAAGGGGCAAGGGGACCCCTGGGCGAGGGACGGCCTCACGGGCCTGAGCATGGTGGTGGTTTCGGGGTGGATAGATAGATACGTCAGAAGGTATTAAACTGTAAACCGTACATCTTCTGTGGGCAATATGTAAATTATACCTCAATGAAGCTGACTTATAGAACTGTTTTAAAAGGTGTTCGCTTACTGGTTTGATCTTCTCCTGGTCCAGTTCACGTCTGTAGAGCAGGATGGCGTGGATGGTGTTGCCAGCTCTTGCTGCCTGAATGTGACTTGGTGTGAGGTACAGCAGATCCTGAAAGTACAGGGCAGCAGAGAAAATGCCGCGAGGAGACACAGCCTCATCCAACTGCACTAGCGCGTCGCCACACTGCTGCAGTTTCTGCGGCTGTATCTGGTAACATGTGCTGTGACACAAAGTGGACGAGGACTGAACTCTCTATAACAGGGGAGTCTAACCCACAAAACTGTTCCACAAGAACACAGTCCCCATGTATTCCTGGGCTAGTAAAGATGACAGTAGACAGGGGCCAGCGCTGTGGCGCAGCAGGTTAACACTCTGGCCTGAAGCACCAGCATCCCATATGGGCACCGGTTCAAGACCTGGCTGCTCTACTTCCGATCCAGCTCTCTGCTGTGGCCTGGGAAAGCAGTAGAAGATGGCCCAAGTGCTTGGGTTCCTGTACCCACATGGGAGACCTGGAGAAAGCTCCTGGCGTTGGATCAGCACAGCTCCGGCCGTTGTGGACAGTTGGGGAGTAAACTATCAGATGGAAGACCTTTCTCTCTGCCTCTCCTCTCTCTCTGTATAACTCTGACTTTCAAGGAAATAAATAAATCTTTTAAAAAAATGACAGTATTTTCCCCAAATGACCTTGTATAAATGTACAGAAAGAAAAGCATAACTATAAGCCAGGTGATGATTAGCTAATTAGGAAGTTTCTGAATATTAAGTGACCAAAAATACAACAGTCTTTTATCCACAGCTGTGCCAGCACTGTCTAAATTTGGAGACACAGTTCTAAACATCTCCATTTTCCACAACTGGAAGAGAAGATGGAAAAACGCATATTTGGGAAAAGCCCATGTGCACGGCGAGTGCCTGGCGAGGGAGGGAAGGGCCTCTCTCTGTGGGTCTGTGGCTGCACACACGCGTCCCCAGGGGGAAGGGCCTCGGGCGCGGCTCAGGCCGGCGCAGGGAATCAGTCCCGAGCCCCAGCTGACTGTCTCCCAGGCTGCAACTGTTTTACGTGGAAAAAGGACCTTGACAAGGAGGAGCCTGAAGTGGAGTAAGACTGCAGGAAAAAGCAGCTGATGCTACTGAGGACACAGGGAGGTGGAGAGAAGAGAGCAGATGGCCAGGATCGGACTGGCCAGTCACCACACAGGGCCACGACGCTTCCTAACCGCCCTGTTCAGATGACAAAGAAAGGCCGAGACCCAGGGCAGCAACCACGCACGACCCTCGCGTCTGAGCCCGTACGTGAGGGGCCGAGCGCACAGGGCACATTCGTGGCTGGCCCACGTGCCCTCGCTCCAGGGGCTGGGGCCTCGTTCGGCTGCGGAGCACTGAGTCACGGCACTAAGTCAGGAAACAGCAGGGCAGGGGTGCAGCCGGCGAGCAGCTCCCATTGGCCACAGAGCTGTCTCTGCCATCCAGACTTCTCTGCACCAGCTCTGCACCCGTGAGCACCCAGGGAGCACGGAAGGACGACCCGCGGTCCTCTGGGGAGCCTGGGCCCTCACAGGGCTGTGCGGGCTTGGGCAGCAGAGGCAGGGCCAAGAGGAACAGGGGTCCCCGCTCCCCAGAGCTTTCCCACGGTCGCCACGCCCCACACGGTCCCCATCAGACACACATGGCTGGAGGACTCACCATCGAAAAGTAGTTGCTGTTCACCATCAGCGGCCCGCGTCCACGCAGGTAGATGTATTCCTCCCACCAGTCCGTCACCTAGTGGGGCAGACGAGAGCCACAGGGGCACCGTGAGTGCTATGGGGCAGACGTTCGGCACCTAACAGGGCCAGTGCAGAAGATGGCCGCCCTGACGAGAGAGACTGTGGGCAGCGGGAAAGGAAGGGGAATTTGTTTTAACTAGAGACATAGCTATAAGGTTATTATAGATGGTTACAACAAAAAGGACCATATTTTTTTTTTTTTTTTTTTTTTGACAGGCAGAGTGGACAGTGAGAGAGAGAGAGACAGAGAGAAAGGTCTTCCTTTGCCATTGGTTCACCCTCCAATGGCCGCCGCAGCCGGCGCGTTGCGGCCAGCGCACCGCGCTGATCCGATGGCAGGAGCCAGGAGCCAGGTGCTTTTCCTGGTCTCCCATGGGGTGCAGGGCCCAAGCACCTGGGCCATCCTCCACTGCACTCCCTGGCCACAGCAGAGGGCTGGCCTGGAAGAGGGGCAACCGGGACAGAATCCGGCGCCCCGACCGGGACTAGAACCCGGTGTGCTGGCGCCGCTAGGCGGAGGATTAGCCTAGTGAGCTGCGGCGCCGGCCTAAAGGACCATATTTTTAAAAAATGATTTATTTATTTGAAAAGCTGAGTGACAGAGAGAGAGAGAGAGAGAGAGATATCCATCTTCCATCTGCTGGTTCACTCCCCAAACGGCTGCTATGGCCAAGTCAGGGCCAGGCCGAAGCCAGGAGACAAGAACTCTATCCTCATCTCCCACATGGGTTGTAGGGGCCAAGTACTTGGGCCACTGCCTGCTGTCTTCCCAGGCACGTTAGCAGGGAGCTGGATCAGAAGCAGAGCAGCTGGACTCTAACTGATACTCAGATATGGATGCCAGCATCATAAGCAGCTGTTTAACCTGCTGCGCCGAAATGCTGGCCCTGTACACATTTTATTTAAAAATTTTCACAATTTATCTTATTTATTTGACAGGCAAAGTGTGTGTGTGTGTGTGTGTATGAGAGAGAGAGAGAGACAGAGATCTTCCGTCTGCTGGTTCATTCCCCAAATAGCCAGAGGCCAGGGACCAGGAGCTTCATCACGTGGCTCGTCTTCAATTGCTTTCCCAGGCGCACTAGCAGAGAGCTGGATCAGAGGTGGAGCAGCCAGGATTCGAACTGGTGCCTTCATCGGATGCCAGCATTGCAGGTGTGGCTTACTGCTGTGCCGTAGCACCGGCCGCTGAACCAATGCCAGGGCTGGCGCTGCAGCACAGCAGGTAAAGCCACCACCTGCAATGCGGGTGCAATCCAGCTCTCTGCTGTGGCCTGAGAAAGCTGTGGGAAATGGCCCAGGTCCTCGGGCCCCTGCACTGATGCGGGACACCTGGATGAAGCTCCTGGCTCCTGGCTTCACATCAGTGCAGCTCTGGCCATTGCAACCATCTGGGGAGTGCACCAAGCAAGTGGAAGACCTCTCTCTCTCTCTCTCTCTCTGCCTCTGCCTCTCTGTAACTCTGCTTTTCAAATAAATTAAATAAATCTTCAAAAAAATGCCATCCACGCTGCTCCAGACGGGCTCTCCACTGCCCACTTCCCAGCGCCCTGAGAAAGCACCGTCTCACTCGACTTCTGCGGTTGGAGCCACGGCACTGGCCCGGAGGGCAGCACGGTCAGCTTCCCTCCCCAGCACGGACGGCCCGACCTCGCCCTGCCCACAGCCAGCTCTTCCTCACCGCGCCACCTGCCGCTGTCCTGGGAACCTTGGGAGCTCTGTGTTGGACACACAGGCGTCCAGAACCGTGTGTGGGGAGGGGGCTAAGTGTGCGGCCAGTCACTCTGGACAAACTCAGCACGCCCGCGTCACCAGCACCCGACCACAAACAGAACAGGGCCAGCCCGAGGCCTCGCACGCTCCCTCGGGCACTGCCCCCAACCGGGATGCCCACGTCCAGCGCCGCCTGCTGGCTTCACGGGGACGCGCGGAACACGCTCTCTCCTCAGGACCCAGCCCCCTGCTCTTCCCTCTCTGAAGGTGGAAGCTCAGCCAGGTCCCGGCCCCGCCCGCACCAGCTAACTCGTCTCCCAGGAGCTGACGCTGATGAGAGCCTGAGCCGAATCCAGCTCCACGGAGGCCACGGGCACCGCCCCCGCCCATACGACTGACCGCACCACGTCCCTGACCGGCGAGCCCAGAAACCATTCCCTGACACAAAGGAACCAGCCAGAGGAAGGAGCAGGGGCGGGGCGGCACGTTCACGACCGGACGGAGGGAAGCCGCGGTCTACAAGGCTCTGGAGCAAGATGCAGAGGAACCCCCCCACACACACACCCTCAGCACGTGCCTGGCGCAGGACCCCTGTGCTGGGTACAGCTGTCACCACGCCGCACCTCACTCCCGAGCACGAGCGCCCTGCGTGGGCAGCACCGTCCCCTCCCGCTCGCGGGTCCTCCCGGGCGACCGTGCCCAGCCCAATCTGTCATCTCAGCCGTTACCCTGGCCTCCAAGTAGCACTTTCGTCCCGAGAGGTGCCATCAAGAAGAGCCGTCGCAGACTCGTACTCACGTAATTTGTAGCCCACCAGGACTTGAGCTTCAGATACCACTGCAGCTTTGGCCCCAGATTGACAGCAAAGTCTTGGGCCAGCGCCGTCATCCTTTTAAAGTCCTGTTCCTTCATAAGCGGCCGCACGGACTCCAGGTACTGAGGTTGAGGGAAACACCACGTCAAAACATGTTCATCAAAGCCTACAGCTTTCTGTCCTGTGCCGTAGAAGAAATTCTAACATAGTCGCAAGATTTGACAACCTTCTCCATGTCGGTTTCAACAGTGTTTGGACAAGTTAACTCACCCCAGAGCTAAATGACGCTGTAGCTAATGCTAATTAAATCCTCACACTTCATCGTTTAGGGGCTTTAAAAGCGCTCTGGATCCTGCGTCAATCAGAAAGTCACCACAGTACAGTCTCCAGTATCCATTCACAAAGATAATGTAAGAGTGTCTCTGTTCTAATACTTGGCACTTAAAAAGTGTGTTTTCACCTAAGCTAGGCGACCTGAGATGGTGATACATCCAGGATGGGACAGGGCAGTGCCGGGAGCTGGTGCTGGGTCAGGCAGGTTCCCCACAGCAGGCCAGGGAGCAGGCATGATGGCAAGGGGAAGGTCATGACACCAGGCCAAGGCCAGGTGCAGGGCTGCAGGTTCAGGTCTTCACACTCCCTCCTTGACAAGCACTGCCGTGGTGGGTAGGCACCCAGGAAGCAGTTCACACGTGAGGCTTTTTAAAGGCACGGCGAAGCCTGTGACATGTACCTGTACGAGAACTTAGGGAGATAGCCCTGCCGTTCGTGCCAGGACTCCATGAAGCACTTCCATCTGACAAGGAGCCTTGGGAAGTGCTGGTCTCTGGGCCCTCCCTGCAGTTAGGGATAGGTTCCCATCCCCTACGAAGGAGCACCTGGCAAGTGTCCTGAGGCTGAACCACAGGACCCTCCCTTAAGGAAGCAGAAAGTCGTGCTCTGAACATGCAGGAGGAGCTGTGAGCTCAGCAGCACAGGCAGACACTCACTGAACATCTGGCTTTTTTTTTTTTCTTTGGGGGTTCGTGGTCTAACCAGTCCCAAGGCACAGGCGACAGCACCGAACAGCATAGATGGGAAGGAGCTCCCAAGGCCAATGGGAACTGAATAACCACATCAGGGCTCAAACCCTGAGCCTGAAGGTGGCCTGCATATAATTTTTCAAAAAGATGTATCTTCTTTATTTGAAAGGCAGAGTTACAGAGACAGAAAGGGAGAAACAGAGGTCATCCAAGTGCTGGTTCACTCCCCAAGTGGCTGCAGTGGCTGGGATGGCCAGGGCTGGGCCAGGCTGAACCCAGGAGCCAGAAGCCTCTTCCAAGTCTCCCACATGGATGGGTCCAAAGACTGGGGCCGTCTTCCGCTGCTTTCCCAGGTGCATTAGCAGGGAGCTGGATCAGAAGTGGGGCAGCAGGGACATGAACCACAGCCCATAAAGAATGTTGGTGCTAGAGGCAGTGGGTTTGTCTGCTATGCCACAGTGCTGGCAGCCTGTGTATAGCTTTTGAGCAGGGCCTCTGGCTGTTAGGTGCAATGGTTAAATCACTGCTTGGGATGCCTGCCCCACACTGGAGTGCCCTGGTTCGAGTCCAGGTTCTTCTGCTTCTGACCCAGCTTCTGCTGAAGAACACCGTGGAGACAGCAGATGATGACTCACATATTTGGATCCCTGCCACCCGTGCTGGAGACCAAGTTTAAGTTCTTGGCCCCTGGGTTAGGCTGGCCCAGCCCTGACTGTTGCAGCTTTTTGGGGAATGAACCAGTGGATGGGAGATCTCTGTCTGTTTCTCTGCCTTTCAAATACACTGAAAATAATACAAAATCTAAAAGAAGAAAATGAATTTTAAAAATTATAAAATGGTGCTGTGAAAAAACTGGAACCCTTAATCCATTGCTGGATTGCATGTAAAATGGTATTTGCTCAGTGAATGAAGCTGAACACAGAACTGCCGTGACCTGGTGCCTCCTGTGCGGGCGGCAGTGAGCGCCCAGCGCTGACACAAGGTGCCCAGAGGAAGCCCTGGGTGTGGGTGCTTGAGCAGCACCCCCCACAGGAGCCAAAGGGAGGAGCTCAGATGTTCTCGGACGGACGGACAACGATACATTCAGCCACACAAAGGGGAGCATGCCCAGGCTTACAGCCCTGAAAATTATAATGTCGAGTAAAAAAAGCACACATGAAATGTCCAGACAGGCAAACCCACAGAGAAAGGCGGTGGATTGCTGGTTGTCAGGGGCTGGGGCAGGGTGGGGGCAGTGGAACGGGGAGTGACTACCTAACGGGAATGGGGGTTTACATGATGAGAAAGTCCTGGCACTAGACAGTAGTGATAGTTGTACAACCCTAATATGTGCTTAATGCCAGTGAATTGTTTGTTTGAAAATGAGTGAAACCTGCGCCAGGAATATTTTCTCCCAATTGTACAAAGAAAGAAACAAAGAAATAGAGCCACTCCCTCCCTTTTTCTAAATGAAAAAAAGAAAGAAGTGGCTTTGAGGAGGAAACGAGCAACTGTGACAACGGCTGTTGTCAAAGTCTCAAGACAAGTTCTGACTTTGGAATGGGGGTGGTCACTCCCGCAGTCAGCTGTCCCAGTCAGCAGAGGCACACTGGCCTGGTGCCCTTAAAAAATCAGGTAAAAAACATCCACCACCCATCAACCCGGACAGGCGGTCTTTCCACACAGGAAACATTCAGCCACAAACAGGAATTCTGCCACACGCTGCAGGGAGCTGGAAGGAATGGCCTTGCAGAGGTCACACAAGGACGGATACCGGAGGATTCCAGCGACGGGAGGCAGCTAGAACAGGCAAATTCACCGAGAGGGAAAGCAGAGGAGAGGCAGCGGAGGCCCCGGGAGGGGAGGGGAGTTACTGTAGAGCTGCAGTCTGGGACAACACAAACATTTTGTAAATAATAGTGACAACGGCTGTATAACGCTATGAACATAATCAGTACCACTTGAACTGAAAATGGTTAGAATGATAAATTTCTTATTGGGTCTATATTTACCACATTTAAAACAGTGATGTAATACCCTGAAACTCACTGAGTTATGCACTCTAAATATGCAACTGTATGGTGTATAAATTATACCTCAATAAACTTGTTAAAAATAAAACTTTTGCCATGCAGTTTCTCTATAAAACATGATACCATTTTAAAAACACCAAATATACAGTAAGTGATGAATTAGGAAAAAAACTTTCTTTTAACAACTCTACAAGGTTCATTGCTAAGAGCTAACATAGCCAAATATAGAAAACAAACTGGTGGTCATGATGAAGACATGTGCCTTAATTCAAAAGACGGGTGAGACACCTACCCTGTGCACAGTGTCTTTCACGGCCGGGACAGGCAGGCGCGGCAGACAAGTCTGGAAACTGTACAGCGTGGGTTTCCGGCATGAAAGGACCTTGACCATAGCCTGAAAAAAAATGATGCTTTCAAAGGTGACAGGATGTTCAGGGTCTGGCTGTATAAAACTTGCTATTTTTTGTAAAGATTCATTTATTTATTTGAAAGTCAGAGTTACACAGAGAGGGTAGGAGAGGCAGAGAGAGAGAGAGAGAGAGAGAATGGTCTTCCATCTGCTGGTTCACTCCTCAATTGGCCACAATGGTAGAAGCTGCACCGATCCGAAGCCAGGAGCCAGGAGCTTCTTCCAGGTCTCCCATGCAGGGGCAGGGGCCATCTTCTGCTGCCTTCCCAGGCATAGCAGAGAGCTGGATTGGAAGTGGAGCAGCCGGGACTCAAACCAGCACCCATAGGGGATGCCGGCACTGCAGGCGGTGGCTTTACCGGCTACGCCACAGCGCCGGCCCTGTCAGTGCTCACTGACGTCACTAAGGACAAATGGTTGCTCTACTTCTAATGCAGCTCCTTGCTAACGGCCTGAAAAAGCAGTGGCAGATGGCCCAAGTTCCAGGACCCCTGCCACGCCCACGAGAGATCCAGAAGAAGCTCCTGGCTCCTGGCTGTGGCCTGGCCATCCCAGCCACTGCAGCCATCTGGGAGTGGACCAGCGATGGAAAATCTCTCTCTGTCTCTCCCTCTCTCTCTATAATCCTGTCTTTCAAATAAATAAAATAAGTCTTAAAAAATAAAAGAAAAACATTCTTTAGTCCTCGTGCAGGTTTCATGGTGAACCGAACCCCTCCGACAGTTGGAAGTCGACTGAAGTCAGAAACCACGTGTCCCGAGAACCACAAGGCCCCTGCTCTGAGCCTGAGAGCCAGCAGAGGGCGCAGGCGGACAGAAGGGTGACTGCGAAAGCTCCGCAGCTGGGAGGGCAGCTACGCGTCAGCAACTGTGAACACCACAGCAGCTACTAGAGGGCATCCAGATGTTCTCAGTACACTAGAAGATGACAGACTCTTCGGGATGCCTTATGACAGGACTGACAATTATGCTCCGAAAAGTGTTTCCATTTCATGTACATTTTCTAAATGATTGTCATAAAGTTGCACATAAAATCATATACTACTTATTGTTAAAGAAAGAATATTCTTAACATAAAGAAATGATAAATGTTTGAGACGATGGATATGCCACTGCCTTGCTCTAGTCAGGGAACAGACATACACATTCTGTATAAATATTGAAATGCCACTTTGTACCCCATAAATACGTGCGTACTTCAGAAAGCTCTGGGGAAATGGAATTAAAAGGTCATTTTTATTTTGGAACAGAAACTAAAATGCAGCCACAGTTTTGGCATAATGTCTGTTTTTCCCATGAACTTTTTAAAGCCCCCTGATACGCTGGATCTTGGGCCAATTAAATATTTTTCAAGCAGCAGACCGTGCCCGCCCAGCCCCACCCCGAGGGCGGCGCCTCACCATCCAGATCCTGGTGGCGCGACCCATTTTGCCGTGCTCGGCGAACATCCAGCCGTGGTAGGAGAGGAGCACCTTCAGGGAGCAGCGCATGGTGATGATGAGGGCCACCCAGAGGCCCGTGCCGAAGAGCACGCCGCTGACCGCGGTCTTCGTCTGGCTGGACATGCGGCCCCTGGGGAGACGAGTGAGACCCACGCACACTCCTCAGCAGGGAAGGGAGCCCGGGGCCGCTGCGTCACAGACCTCACGGCTGCCCCTGTCACGTAGCACTGTCCTTGGATTTTATTTATTTATTTATTTATTTATTTTTATTTTTTTATTTTTGACAGGCAGAGTGGACAGTGAGAGAGAGAGACAGAGAGAAAGGTCTTCCTTTTTGCCGTTGGTTCACCCTCCAATGGCCGCCGCGGCCAGCGCGCTGCGGCCGGCGCACCGCGCTGATCCGATGGCAGGAGCCAGGAGCCAGGTGCTTTTCCTGGTCTCCCATGGGGTGCAGGGCCCAAGCACCTGGGCCATCCTCCACTGCACTCCCGGGCCACAGCAGAGAGCTGGCCTGGAAGAGGGGCAACCGGGACAGAATCCGGCGCCCCAACCGGGACTAGAACCCGGTGTGCCGGCGCCGCTAGGCGGAGGATTAGCCTAGTGAGCCGCGGCGCCGGCTGTCCTTGGATTTTAAACCTTTGGGTAATCAATGTCCAACTTGTGCCTTCAGAAAGAACACCACTGTCCAACTCAAAGCTGCGTTAGACAGAGAGGCTGTGCCCTGTTTGATAGCTTTCTGATTCCCGATAAGAGACGCTCACTTCGGCGGGGCTGAGTGACTGGCCACATTTAGAAGGTGCTGGGAAAGAGCTCCGGCTCCTCTCCGAAGTGTGAAGTGCTTACTTGGGATGGCTGGGCGGTACCTGCTAGGAGTACCATCTTAATCAGAAACAACAGCCACTAGAAAAGCTTTACAGGGCATGTCCCAGCTCCAGTCCCCGTGCTCCGCCGCAATCCAGCTCCTTGCTAGCGCACCTGGGAAAGCAGTCAAGGAAGGCTCCAGCGCGTGGGCCCCTGCCGCCTCCAGTGAAAACCCATATGGAGTTTCGGGCTCCTGGTTTGTTGCAGACATTTAGGGAGTGAATCAGCAGACAGAAAATCAGTATCTTTCCCTTTCTCTGTGTCTCTGTGTCTCTGTCTCTCCCTCTCTGCAGTCCTGTCTTTCAAATTCACAGTCGAGGGCAATCTGCTTGTGTTTTGTCCTCAGGATGAAATTCACTCCTGAGCTATGAGGAGGTTTTCATTTGTTACACTTCAGCTAATTTATTTCTCACTCCTTTAGCACGGAACAAGCAGGAAGGGTTACAGGGATGCACCACTTCACTTGTAGCTTAGCCCTGACCCCGCACTGCCCCTTGCACGCGGAGTTCCTGGCCTGAAACACAAGGCACGATTCTGGGACCAGCATGGGGGGGGGGTACTTGTCCCATTGTCTGGGTCCTAAAATGTTCGTCAGTGAAAACAGCACACGACACTGGGACTGAGTATCTGGCATGGGACAGCTCGGCCATTGCGAGACACCGCGGCGTGTTCGACCAGGAGCCGAGCGTGCGGGGAAGCCCGAGGCGGCGGCCGCACGAGGTCCCTGGGCGCCCGGGTCCCACCGTCTGCTCACACGCTGCCCGTGTCCCAGGCAGGGCCCTACAGGGAGGCTCTGCGTGCACTGGACAAGCACAGACCCCAGAGCTGGAGCTGCTGGAGCTGCTGGAGCTGCTGGAGCCCCAGCTTCCCCGCCCCCTCCTGTGACCCCACCCCTCCTGTGACCCCACCCCTCCTCCTGTGACCCCGCCCCCTCCTCCTATGACCCCGCCCCTCCTCCTGTGACCCCGCCCCTCCTGTGACCCCCTCCTCCTGTGACCCCGCCCCTCCTGTGACCCCACCCCTCCTCCTGAGACCCCGCCCCTCCTCCTGTGACCCCGCCCTTCCTGTGACCCCGCCCCTCCTGTGACCCCCTCCTCCTGTGACCCCGCCCCTCCTGTGACCCCGCCCCTCCTGTGACCCCCTCCTCCTGTGACCCCGCCCCTCCTCCTGTGACCCCGCCCCTCCTGTGACCCCCTCCTCCTGTGACCCCGCCCCTCCTGTGATCCCACCCCTCCTCCTGAGACCCCGCCCCTCCTCCTGTGACCCCGCCCCTCCTCCTGTGACCCCGCCCCTCCTGTGACCCCGCCCCTCCTGTGACCCCCTCCTCCTGTGACCCCGCCCCTCCTGTGACCCCGCCCCTCCTCCTGAGACCCCGCCCCTCCTCCTGTGACCCCACCCCTCCTCCTGTGACCCCGCCCCTCCTGTGACCCCGCCCCTCCTCCTGTGACCCCACCCCTCCTCCTGTGACCCCGCCCCTCCTCCTGTGACCCCGCCCCTCCTCCTGTGACCTCGCCCCTCCTCCTGTGACCCCGCCCCTCCTCCTGAGACCCCGCCCCTCCTCCTGTGACCCCCCTCCTCCTGTGACCCCGCCCCTCCTCCTGTGACCCCCCTCCTCCTGTGACCCCGCCCCTCCTCCTGTGGCCCCGCCCCCTCTGCCTGTGACCCTGCTCCCTCCACCTGTGACCCCGCCCCTCCTCTGTGACCCTGCCCCTCCTCCTGTGACCCCGCCCCCTCCTCCTGTGACCCCGCCCCTCCTCCTGTGACCTCGCCCCTCCTCCTGTGAGCCACCCCTCCTCCTGTGATCCCCCTCCTCCTGTGACCCCGCCCCCTCTGCCTGTGACCCCGCCCCTCCTCTGTGACCCTGCCCCTCCTCCTGTGACCCCGCCCCCTCCTCCTGTGACCCTCCCTCCCCCCCCCCCCCCCCCGCTCCTCCTGTGACCCCGCTCCTCCTGTGACCCCGCCAGGCACCTGCGCCTCCCCTCCCTGGAGCTTCCTCGCTGGCACTGGCAAGACCTCAATGACGTCACCGCAGCACAGGGTCTGATCCCCAGGTCCAAGGTGAGAGTCAGGGCCAACGTTTGGAGGGCAGGGAATAAGGGACACCAGAGGCACTCGGGAAACACATGCTGGGCGTTGCCCAGCTGCTCTCGGGAGTGCGCCCACCAGGAGCCCAGCACAGCCCGGGACCCCAGGGGCCAGCGCTGTGGAGGAGCAGGTGAAAGCCGCCGCCTGCAATGCCGGCACTGCACGGGGCACCGGTTTGTGTCCCAGCTGTGCCACTTGTGATCCAGCTCCCTGCAAATGGCCTGGGAAAGCAGTGGAAGATGGGCCCCTGCACCCAGGTGGGAGACCCGGAGGAAGCTCCTGGCTCCTGGCTTCGGATCGGCCCAGCTCCAGCTGTTGCAGCCACTGGGGAGGGAACCAGTGGATGAAAGATCTCTCTCTCTCTTTCCTCTTGCCTCTGCCTCTCTGTAACTCTGTCTTTCAAATAAATAAATAAATAAATAAATAAATAAATAAATAAATATTTTTTTAAATGACAGCTTAGTAACTTTCTCTATGTTTGGAGATTTGTCAAGACTACTCCACTTGGCTCCCAGGAAGGTGAACAAGACCATATCCTTGTCCCAAGAGTGTGGTGCAACTGAACTGGCTACGGGTCTTTCCAGACCTCGTCCTATGTATCTTTTCATCTGACTGTACATTTATGTCCTTTAAAATAGCCTTGAGGACAGACATTGTGGCATAGCAAGTTAAGCCATCACTTGGAACACCCACATAAAAATATTAGAGTGCCTGGCTCTAGTTTGGGCCACTTTGCAATTCTGATCCAGCTCCCTGCTAATGTGCTTAGGAGGCAAGGGATAATGCCCTAAATACTTAGGTTCCTGCCACCCACAAGTAAGACGAGGGTGGAATTTCTGGCTTCTGGTTTTGTCCTATCTCTGTCTGTTGGAGGCATCTGGGGAGTGAAGCAGCATATGGAAGATCTACCTCCCTCTCTCTATGTCCCTCTGCCTCTCAATTAAAAATAAATCCTTAAAAATAATAATAAAATATTCTTTATAATAAGCCAATAAACATTTTTTAAAAAGATCACTTACATCATGTCGAGGGTCTCACTGATTCTGGCAATGATTCCCAAGGAGGGGTCCATTTTGCCGTACGTTGAGGACATCACACCCACCACCACGATGAGCCAACTGGAGGGGCCTGCTGGGTACATGCTAGTGATGATGCCATTCTGGAAACAGACGAGAGAACTGTCGGCTATGTCCCCCCACAACCCACGCCGTGACCGCCCCCGCGGCCCTGGGGACTGAGCGGCTGGGGCACCGGGCAGTGGGGAACTAGGGGACCTCGCTGTCACCACTGGGAATCCTGCAGCGGTGCCAGCCACAGGCAGCCTCTTCCCTTCCTCCTCTAAGCCAAGGCCCCCCCGAGACAGCTCCCCGACATCGGATCACCCCCTGCACCGGTTTAACAGACTCCCGAGCTCCCCCGGACTAACACGGCGGAGTCCTCTCCCCAGCCTGCTCCATGGAGGGCGCCCTGAGACCTCGGCTCCCACCCTGCCTCTCCCTTCACTCCTGATCAAGACCCTGACGGACCCAAAGTATGTACAGGAGTCCTAACTCCATGTCAAGAATTGGCTGGAGGGGCTGGTGCTGTGGCATAGTGGGTTAAGCCTTTGCAGTACCAGTTCAAGTCCTGGTTGCTCTATTTCTGATCCAGCTCTCTGCCGTGGCCTGGGAAAGCAGTAGAAGACGTCCCAAGTCCCTGGGCCTCTGCACCCACGTGGGAGACTGGAGGAAGCTCCTGGCTCCTGGCTTCAGATCAGCCTAGCTCTGGCCATTGAGTCATTTGGAGAGTGAACCAACTGATAGAATATCTCTCTCTCTGCCTCTGCCTCTCAAATAAATAAATCCTAAAAAATTTTTTTTCTAGAAAATACTCTACCCTTTACACCACAAAAGGAGTGGGGGACAGAGACAAGAGTTCTATGAAATTGGGGCCGGCACTGCGGCTCACTAGGCTAATCCTCCGCCTGCGGCACCGGCACACCAGGTTCTAGTCCCAGTCGGGGCACCGGATTCTGTCCCGGTTGCCCCTCTTCCAGGCCAGCTCTCTGCTGTGGCCCGGGAGTGCAGTGGAGGATGGCCCAAGTGTTTGGGCCCTGCACCCCATGGGAGACCAGGAGAAGCACCTGGCTCCTGGCTTCGGATCAGCACAGCACGCCGGCCGCAGCGGCCATTGCGGGGTGAACCAATGGAAGGAAGACCTTTCTCTCTGTCTCCTCTCTCACTGTCTAACTCTGCCTGTCAAAAAAAAGAAAAAAGAAAGAAAGAAATTGGCAGTTTTGATAGCTATTAAAACTAGAAGACCAGCAATGGGGGATCATTATTCTATTCACTTTTTTTAAAGATTTATTTATTTATTTGAAAGCCATCCACCGCTGCAGTAGACTCGCTCACTGGCAACCATCAGCTGCACCCCAGGACACCCGTGCAGCAGAGCCGGCTCCCAGGACTCCTCTCCCTACTGCAGCTGCTTCTAAGCGCTCCTAACAGCCCTCTCCTTGGCTGTCTGGCAAGAGGGGCCTGGAGAACCCACAAACTGAATGGCAGCCCCCTCGGGAGGCTGGGTAGCTCTCACTTGACACTTGATGAGCGGATCTTAATTTTTCAAATGCACATCGATTCACACTTATTTGTTAATGCAAGTAAGACTCCCACTAAAACAAGGAAATAAATGGCCACCTCCGCAGGTGATCAGAACGGAGAAGAGGTGGAGGGGCGGAGCAGCACTGGACCACACAGACCGTTCACACGCTGGAGTAGTCCGCCAGCAAGGCAACTATGAAATCAAGCCGCCTAAGTTCGGGAAAAGTCCTTTTTGACAAGGAATCTAGGGTGCTAGTCTCCAGTCTCCTTTTGTAGGTTGGCTGCTTACCCTCAGAGCCCGTCTCCTTAGCTGTTCTACAGCATGCGAGCCGCTCTACCTGCCTCACCGGGTTTCTTCAAGAGCTCAGTGCGCCAGGACGCACGTGAGGCTGCTCCGTACGCCTGAGCACCAGGGATAGAGCTGCTGCCGTGCCGTCTGGGAGACACGAGACCCACTCCCAGGTGGCAAAGTATCTGCTGTACATGGACCTAAACAAGCATGGGAAAACCTTGAATCTCATGATCCTCTTTTTCCAGGAATGCAGTGCAGGGAGACGGATTTCCTGAAGGACTTCTCGGCTTCGATGCAGGTCCATGGCGTCCGCAGCGCCTGGGAGCTGAAGGCCGCAGCCAGGTGAGCCTCTGCCAGCTTCAGCGGTTACCTGGGGAGAAGTGGAAGCACATGACACAGCACAGCACTTCTCTAAGATTTATTTACTTCTTTGAAAGGCAGACTTACAGAGAGAGAGAGAGAGCTTCCATCTTCTGGTTCACCCCCGAGTGACCGCAATGACTGGGGCTGGGCCAGGCCGAAGTCAGGAGCTTCGTCCAGGTCTCTCCTCTGTGCACGGGCCCAAGGACGTGGGCCCTCTTCCACTGCTTTCTTGGTGCACATTAGCAGGGAGCTGGATCACAAGTGGCGCACTGGGGGCTTGAACCAGTGCCCATGGAGGATGCCAGTGCTACAGGCCATGGCTTAATCCACCGTGCCACAGCACTGGCGTCATGCGCTTTCCTAGATATTAGAAAATTTTTCATATAGAATTCATTTTAAGTTTTTTTCCCATTTAAGAGATTTAATGTTTTTCATTAAAATATTGGATTTGGGGGCCAGCGCTGTGGCACAGCAGGTAAAGTCACTGCCTGTGACAGCGGTAGTCCATATGGGCACCTGTTCACGTCCTGGCTCCTCCATTTTCAATCCAGCTTCCTTGCTGATACACGTGAGAAAGCAGTGCAAACTGGGCAAAGCCCTTGGGTCCCCTCCACCCATGTGGGAATTCTGGAAGAAGCTCCTGGCTCCCGCAGCCATCTGTGGGATGAACCAACAGAGGGAAGATCTCTCTGAGTGTCTCTCCCTCTCTCTCTGTAACTCCGACATTCAAATATATAAATAAACCTTCAAAAAGCTGGATGTGGATTTTTGTCACCATATTTTGCACCCTCTCCCCTGTCTAGCTGCTTCTGCTTAGAGGCTGGGATGACCACAGAGGCCACACCAGGGGAAATCACTACCCACTGGCCTGGTCAATCCCAGGCCACACCCAGCTGACCCAGGAAGTGACTAGCGGGCCTGAGACAAGTCCCAGTCTTCACAACAGCCCCTGGAGGCCGGCAGAGGGGACCCCAAAACATCCGCCAGTGAGTCCACACCGGCCGGAGGCCCTGACCTCCAGGTGTGCACAGCGGCCGCAGGCGTGCACTGGCGCTGCATTGAGAAACGAGGTCCGGCTCTCAGAGAGCAGCATACGGATCCAGGGCCCCCACGCACAGGCTGAGAGCTCCCAGGAGGGCCGAGCCTGCCTCCGCCAGAGGCTGAGTCTGCAGTCAAACCTGCTTGAGCGGGGCTGGCGCTGTGGTGAAGTGGGTTGACGCACTGGCCTGGAGCGCCAGCATCCCATATGGGCGCCAGTTTGAGACCCAGCTACTCCACTTCCGATCTAGCTCTCTGCTGTGGCCTGGGAAAGCACTGGAAGATGGCCCAAGACCTTGGGCCCCTGCACCCGCATGGGAGACCTGGAGGAAGCACCTGGCTCCTGGCTTCAGCTGCTCACCGCCCATCTCCACTCAGCTCGCCCCAGCAGCCAACAGCGCAGGCCCAGGGGCTCCAAGAAGGTGGCTGCTCGTGCCAGTCCTTCCCGCTGTGTTAGAACCTGCCCGTTTTCTGCCACAGCAAGGCCTGAGACAGGCCCAGCCTGCCTGGAGGCACCTGCCCCTCCTCTCTCCTCTGGCCACCTCTCGGTGAGGGCGGGAGGCCACGGGCACCTGCGTGTTCTGACTCCAACCCTCCCGCTTGGCAGGACTCCTGGCGTCCCACAGCACTGCTCCCGTGTGCTGGCGCGGCACAGCTGGGAGTCCCGGTGGCTGGGAGAGGAAGGGCCCGCGGGCCAGCTGTGTGGGCTCCAGCTGGCAGGCCGGGCCCGGGTCTGGATCCCGGCCACCTCGTGCTGGGCGGCCTCTCCCTACCCTCAGCCTTCCAGAGGCCGCCGCAAGCAGGGCGGCACAAGGCACCGCAGGGGCTCGGGGCTGGGCGAGCACCAGTCCCTCACCTCCACAGGCAGCTGGGGGCAATGCCACATCCCCAGCACACCGCGTAAGGAACCACTGGTCTCTGCGGAGCAGCCCCACTGCCCGGTCAGCAGGCACACCTGCTGCGGCCCCTCACCCCGTGCTTCTGAGCTGCTGGGCAGCTCCATCCTGCTCCCCAGCCCCCAGCAGTCTGCCCGGCCCAGGCCCTGCCCAGGGCTTTCACTGCAACCTGTGCACACGACCCCTGCTTTCAAACTCTCTGCTATGCTGAATGATACAAGCCGGGTATCACCCTGGCCCCTTCTCCATATGCCTGTGCCCTCCTCCCACCAGTCTCTTTAGACCACTGCCAGCACTAGCCTTGCCCGGGCATCAACAGACCAGAGCTGCTCTTGGGCCATGCCCCACCGCTGCTCATGTGGGCAGGCATGCTGCCCCGCCTGGGCTCGTTCTGCTCACAGCTGTCCACCAGCAGCAGCCTGGCCCTCACGCCTCTCCCAGCTCTCCCTCTTCTACCCACTCCCAAACAGGAGCGCGCGCGTGCACGCGCACACGTACACACACACACACACACACACCTCATGAGCCCCCCTCAGTTGCTCTCTAATCTACATCACCCCCAGGGTGCCCAGAATCTGAGGCACACCACAGCCCAAGGCGGAGAAAAAGTCCTGGCTCCTGCCACGAAGTTTGCACAGCACGACCGCTGGGTTCTAACCTGCGCGGCAGAGTGTGCACCCGCGCCCAGGCCCAGGATGCCTGGAGCAGAGGACGCAAATGCTGCACCAGAGACGCGGCCGAGGGAAGAGGAAGAGAGCTGAGAACGAGCAAGCAGACGTGGGTGGACAGGGGGCTCACCCTCTCCCTGTCACTCACTCGGTCCCTGCCCCAGCCCCCGACCTCTGGACCGCAGCTCTGCGCAGAGCGAACTGGCTGCAGAGGGCTCACCTCCGGTCAGCAGCCCGGCTGCTCCTCCCCTACAAGCAGTTCTGGGTGAGTGACAGAACGGACCCCTGGGGACGTCCCTCAGGCAAGGCCGCTCTGAGTCCTCGGGTCAGCTCTGGAAAACCAGAGGGGTCACTGTGGCAGCAACCTGCTGGCTGCTGGGGGACGTCCAGCATTGTATGGAGTGTGCCAAGGCCAACATGCCCTCTGTCCCCGTGGACCAGCACTGCCCGGAGCATGGATGTGTTCATTGTCAGGGAAAACACACAAGTCATTTCTGAGAAGCAAGCATGGTGGCCTGGAGCCCGACTTCACCTCTAACCCCAGTGGACATGAGCCCTGGCTGCTGGCTCGGGTAGGGATCACCCACAGACCTCTCTGCCTGAAACCACTCAGGGCTCTGCCACCCCAGGGAGCATCAGAACCCTTCAGGAGTCCTGGGATGAGCTAGAATGGTGGCGGCAGGTTAAGCTGCATCCCAGATGCAGCCCCGTATACATTCTGAAGACTCTGTTTCTGCTGCAGCTCCCTTCTAATGTGCCTGGAAAGCTGGGAGTCACACCCCAAGTACGTGGGCCCCACCACGCTGCAGGAGGCCTGGCTGGAGTATCCAGCTCCTGACTTCGCTCTGTCCAGTCCCTCTGTTGCAATCACTGGGGGAATGAACCAGCAGATAGAAGATTTCTTGCTTTCTGCTTCTTCCTTTCTCTCTCTCTCTCTCTCTCTCTCTCGCTCTCGCTCTCTTGCTCTCTCTCTCTCTCTCTCTCTCTCTCTCTCTCACACACACACACACACACACACACACACACACACAAAGGGAGGGAGGAAGGAAGGGAAGAAGGAAGGGGGGAGAGAATGTTTTCAACAGTCTTGAGAGCCACTGGAGGAGACGCATCGCCAAGGTCCACACCAGAGCACTTAAGCACCTTACATTACTCTACTCAAAAAATCACCAGGAGGGCTGCGCACTGCGGTGTAGAGGCTTGACCACCACATGCAGTGCTGGCATCCCATACCTGCGCTGGTTTGCGTTCCGATGCAGCTCCCTGATAATGAGCCCGGGAAAGCAGCAGAGGACGGCCCAAGTCCTTGGGCCCCTGCACTTGCATCAGAGACCTGGATGAAGCTCCTGACTCCTGGCTTCGGATCAGCCCAGCTGAAGCCACTGCGGCCATTTGGGGAGTGAACCAGCAGATGGAAGACCTCCCTCCCTCCCTCTCTCTCTCTCTCTCTCTCTCTCTCTGCCTCTGCCTCTGCTTCTGCCTCTCTCTAACTCTGCCTTTCAAATAAATAAATAAATCCTTAAAAAAAAGTCACTAAGATGCAGAACCAGATGGTGCAACCTGTTTATTGTTTAAATAAATAAATAATTAAAACTTATCTCGTCAGTCCAGAGTTCATCTGGCCACACCTTCTCTGCCACGTCCACTCTGGCCAGCCAAGCCCACTGGCCACCTCCCAGAGCTGGGAGTTCTGTGCGTTGTCCACTTCTCTCTTCTTGGCACTTAGCTTAGGCTCCCCTCTCCTGGGGACCTGCTCAGCTCGGCCCCTGCATCCGCATCCCCAAAGCACAGGAACTCTGTCTGTCCCTCAGCATTTTTACTTGCACTTGCTAGCAAAAGACCCACTTCTAAGTCATGTGTTTAAGCTCCAAAAATAAGTTGCTAGTTTCTCATGGACACACATCTTTATTTACTTCTCTAAACCACATTGTGAGGACCACAGAGTGTCCTCCAGTATTGAAAATGAAATGAATGAATTGGGAGGGGAGACACTGAAGCATCTTACTCCATTTTGGCAAGATTACTTTCACTTTAATAGCTTGTTCACCTCCTTCCCCAGAACCTTGGCAATATGGCAAACGTGTTTCCTTTCTTCATGACCAATTCTTTTCAGCAAAACGACCTCCCCTCAGAGGCCGGGGGCCTGTGAACCCTAATGCTGGCCGCAGAACCCATGCCCGTCCTAGCAGAGCCCATTCTCTTCAGGAACAGGCCTGGCCCTCACGCGGAGTGGCCTCGCTCCTGCAGGAGCGCCCCAGGCCCGCGGCCCAGACAGAAAGCAGTCTGCGCCAAGGAGGCGAAAGGCCAGCACCAGGCAAAGTGTGCTGGCAGATTTCAAAACACACCAGGGAAAACGGTGATGTGGAAACCACCTTTGTCTGATAAAACAAACAATCAGCTTTGCTGTGTGATGAGGAACCTCCGAGAAGAGACTTCATGTAACAACCAAGATCTAGGAAATTGCTTCTGTTCTGGCAGTGTTTCCACAGTCTTGCTAATTAATCAATATGGAGATGGGGGCCGGCGCCGTGGCTCACTAGGTTAATCCTCTGCCTGCGGCGCCGACATCCCATATGGGTGCCGGGTTCTAGTCCCGGTTGCTCCTCTTCCAGTCCAGCTCTATGCTGTGGCCCAGGAAGGCAGTGGAGGATGGCCCAAGTGCTCGGGCCCTGTACCCGCATGGGAGACCAGGAGTAAGCACCTGGCTCCTGGCTTCGGATCAGCGCAGCACTGGCCATAGCGGCCATTTGGGGAGTGAACCAACAGAAGGAAGACTTTTCTGTCTGTCTGTCTATAATTCTACCTGTCAAAAAAAATACGGAGATAGATGTGTGGATAGGTATATAGACAAGGATATAGACAGGTGGATAGATGGATATTTAGGTGTATATGGCATTTCATTCATTTTTGTTCTTTTAAAAATGAAAATACATGAGGCTGAGCATTGTGGCATAGCAGGTAAAGCTGCCACCTGTGAGCCCAGCACCCCATACGGGCGCTGGTTTGTGTCCAGCTGCTTCACTCCAATGCAGCTCTCTGCTAATGGCCTGGGCAAGCAGCACAGCATGGCCTAAGTGCCTGGGCTCTGCACCCATGTGGCAGACCCAGATGAAGCTCCTGGCTCCTGCCTTTGAGCTGGCCCACTATGGATGTTGCAACATCTGGGGAGTGAACCAGTGGATGCTCTCTCTCTCTCTCTCTCTCTCTGTCTCTCCCCCTCCCTTCTCTGTCACTCCCCCTCTTTCTGTAACTCTGACTTTCAAAATAAATAAACAAATATTTAAAAGATAATTAAAACACAGGAATGGACTTAGTAGCACAGCAGGTGGAGCTGCTCCCTGGGAGGCTCGCAGACCGTATCAGAGCTGGTTCAAGACCCAGCTGCTCTATTTCCAACTCAGCTCCACGCTATGGGCCTGGGAAGGCAACGGTGATGGCTTAGGTATTTGAGTCCCCGCCACCCACGCGGCACACCCAGATGGAGCTCCTGGTCCCTGATTTGGTCTGGCCTGGCTCCAGCTGTTGTGGCATTCAGGTAGATGGAAGAGGTCTTCCTCTCAGTCACTCTTTCAAATAAATAAATGAATAAATAGGTCTTTTAAAATGAAGATACAGAATGTTCCTATTACCAATATTCCTATTGCAGGGAGTGCAGTGGAGGATGGCCCCAAGTGCTTGGGCCCTGCACCCCATGGGAGACCAGGAGAAGCACCTGGCTCCTGCCATCGGATCAGCGCGGTGCGCCAGCCATTGAGGGGTGAACCAACGGCAAAGGAAGACCTTTCTCTCTGTCTCTCTCTCACTGTCCACTCTGCCTGTCAAAATAAATAAATAAATAAACAAATAACGAGCAATGTTGGTAAGAGAAATAGGACTTAGCCCTGACTGGAAGATTCTAGGATGCGCCCTCGGTGCCTGGGACAGGTGCCAGACCGTCGGCATCAGGAGCACAGAACACTGCTTTCCTTCTCCCCGAGGAGCTCAGCGTCCAGTGATCAGCTGATGGGTGGCAACTGTCCTGCCACATCCCTGGACAGGAACACCTCAGTCGGCAGCGTATTTCTTTCATTATTGAGTTCCAGACATTCCTGGACACAGAACAATGCACACAAAGGAAACGCAAAGGTGGTTTCTCAGAACTGAGGTTGCCACATGACTCCAGCAGGCAGCCAATCCCAGCTCAGAGCCTCAGGACCCAAGGTTCACTCAGTGTTGGCATGAGAAGAAAGGCAGCACCATACCTGAAATCACCAAACAGGACAATCTCCCACAGTTCTGCAAAGCAGTAGACTGCTAAAAATGTGTCATGGAGTCAGCATCTGGGGGCCACTTGAGAAGCCTGCACCCCACATCTGTGTGTCTGGTTGCAGTTCCAGCTCTGTGCCTGATTCCAGCTTCCTGGTAGTGTGGGACCTGAGAGGCAGCTGGGGATGGCTGAGCAGCTGGGTCCCTGTCACTCAGGCGGAAAACCCAGACTGAGTCGTCAGGTTGCAGTTCAGCCTGACCCACCCCTGGCTGTTGAAGGAATTTAGGGAGTAGAACCAGCAGAGGGGAGGCCTCTGTCCTCTGCCTTTCAAATGCATAGACTAAAAAATTTAAAAAACTGAAAATTAAAAATAAAAATATATCCTGTACAGCCCAGATTACTTCTAACATTATCACAGAAACTGTCAGTAGTGGTGGTGACTGGAGAGGGAAAGCCAATTAAGGAGGAAGCGTACTCTGCACTGCGTTCCCATTTCTCCCTTTTTAACTCTGCTTGTACTGCTTATTTTGAAAACCAAACAAAATCCTCACAAGAAAAGCACAGGACTGGAATTACCATTGGACCACACTGGCAGCCTCCTTAAGCTAAAGTGTGAGGTACCTCATTTGAACACATTTTGAATATTCTGTCTTGAAAAAGCATTTTATCTTTTTAAAAAGTTTGTTTATTTGAGGGGCAGAGAGACAAGACAGAGAGAGCCCCCAACCGTCGGTGCAGTCTCCAAATGTCCTCAGGAGGTGGGGCTGGCCCTCATCAGGTTGGCTGGCTCAGTCGTCCGAGCCCTCACCGCTGCCTCCCAGGTGTGCATTAGCAGGACGCTGGCCTGGAAGCGCAGCAGCGATTCCAAACCAGGCGCTGCAACAGGGGACGCAGGCGTCTTAGCCAACAGCTTCACCAGGACGTCAAATCCTGGCCCCCGTTTAAAAGCTTTTTTAAAAGATTAATTAATTAATTAATTTGGAAGGCAGAGTGAGTGAGAGAGACAGAGTTCCTTCTGCTGGTTCACTCCCCCAGACGGCCGCGACGGCCAGGTCTAGGCCAGGTTGAGTCCGGAACCAGGAACTCCATTCCAGGTGGAGCGCCTGGGCCATCATGCACTGCCTCCCCAGCTGTGTTATCGGGGAGCCGGGTCAGAAGCAGAGGGCAGACGCCAAAGGACACTCAAATACGAAACATCAGCACTGTCTTTCCCTCTCCCTCCCTGCTCCCCCACCCCACTTTGTTCTCAAAGCCCCAGTTCTTCCAGAATCCAAGTTCAGCTTCCACCAACCTTAGAACTCTGGCCTGCCAACAATAACCCTGCAGGGTGACTAAATGTTTTTTCCAACCAAGGTAAAATGCAAGCGATCAAAGTGCAACAGCGCTGGGCCCAAGGAGCCACCCTGTCCCATCTCCCACGCCCACCACCTTCCCATGGCCTGAAGCCAGGCACCTATACCCCACTCCACCCCCAGGTCATGACGTGACAGTGCAAAAGTAGGGGAAAGGTTAGCGGGAGCTCTGGAATGGCTGGTTCATCCAAGGGCACTCAGATCCTGTTCCACTGGCTGTGATGCACTTCACCCAGAAAAGCGGAGCTCCACCTTCGGGATGGTTGAGGGCTCATTATACCTGCCCGAGGGCAAATGCTGCAGCCCAAACCAGAAACCAGGCACACACCCACAGAGCTCAGGGAGTGTCCAAAGGGCTTCACTGCAGAGCTGTAGGAGAAATTAACAGTGTTTTGTTTTTAAAGATTTATTTACTGGGGCTGGCCCTGTGGCACAGAGAGTAAAGCTGCTGGCGTACCATATGGGCACCAGCTCAAGTTCCAGCCGCTCCTCTACTAATCCAGCTCTCTGCTGTGGCCTGGGAAAGCAGTAGAAGGTGATCCAAGTGCTGGGGCCCCCACACCCATGTGGGAGACCCAGAGAAGCTCCTGGCTCCTGGCTTTGGATTGGCCCAGCTCTGGCTATCACAGCCATTTGGGGAATGAATCAGGGATGGAAGACCTCTCTCTCTCAGCCTATGCCATTCTGTAACTCTGCCTCTCAAATAAATAAAAAAATATTAATATTTTAAATAATAATTACATAATATATAAATATCTATTTATTTGAGAGGCAGAGTTACAAAGAGAGGGAAATACAGAGAAAGGTCTTCCATCTGCTGGTTCACTCCCCACACAGCTGCAATGGCCAGAGCTGGGCCCATCCAAAGCCAGGAGCCAGGAGCCTCCTCCGGCTCTTACATGCGGGTGCAGAGGCCCAAGCACTTGGGCCACCCTCCACTGCTTTCCCAGGCCATAGCAGAGAGCTGGACTAGAAAAGGAGCAGCTGGGATATGAACCAGTGCCATATGGGATGCTGGCGCCTTAGGTGGAAACTTAGCCTACTACGCCCCAGCGCCTGCTCCTACAGTGTTGTTACTAATGGACATGGAGGGCCGGGCTTGGACATGCACAGGCCAGCACCCAAAACCTCCCCTGAGGCCCTGAGGTCACTTAGTGACCACTGCCTGGGCTGGGGCCAAACACAGCACCCCGGAAGGGAGGCCACTCTAATTCCCTCCACTTCCAGGTTGGGGGCTGGGCCCTGACACGGATTTCTGCCTCCTTGATGCAAAACATGTGTACTCCTAAACTCGCCTTTTTAAAAACTACAACGGATGTTAAGATAGAGTTCAAGTGCAAGGTCAAGTCTAGGAAGGAGTAATTACAGGCTCTTAGAACTGAGGCAAAACCACTGCACAGAACCAACTCTGCATGGTGATGGTTCCAAATCGACTTAGGAGATCAGCCTGCCCCACGCCCACACGCACCCTGCACGGCATTCTCACCAGCCCCGTGCCCCCCCGGCACCTCTCCCACCAGGGCCCCAAACAGCTTGCAAGGACCTGCTTGCTGGCAGCACTGCCATCAACTTTTCACTCACTGGCTAGTAGTTTAGAAGGAAACAAATATGCTTGAATACTGGTTGCTCAGGGGTCCTTGTCTGTTTAAGACAGAATTCTGATGTGAGACAGAGAGCAGAGGTAAGTGAGGAAGCAAAGCTATACAAAGAGAACTAAAGAAGAACGTACACCTGGTAGGCCAGGCAGGTGCAGCCCCAGCACTTGGGCCAGTGGGCCATCCTCCGCTGCTTTCCCCGGCACACCAGCAGGCAGCTGGATCGGAAATGGCGCAGCCAGCACTCCAACCAGAGCCCATATGGGATGCCGGCACTGCAGGTGGCAGCCTAACCGGCTATGCCACAACGCCGGCCCCCTGACTGGAGTTTTTATGGACATGAGTGTGGGTCCCCCTTTCTTCTCCCTTGTGCAAAATTACAGGTAGGAAATTTCTAGGTCTAGAGTTCCCGAAAACCTTCCCAGGAATTCATCAGACGGAACGTCTCCTTGGTGCAGGGCAGGGGAGGCTGCAGCCCACCTAGCAGGGTCACAGGACAAGGGCTCTGACGGCAGGTGTACTTGCTGCTCTGTTTTCAGGGCCTGTGTCCTCGTTTCATTACACGAGAATTTATTTTCTTTAAAAATTCTCAGTTTCTTCCCGTTTTCTTCAGCCCCTCACACACACAGGCTCATGTGCACTTAGCTACCTTAACAGAGTGACCAGAACCAGGAGGCCTGCGCAGCAAAATCCATGCCTCAAAAGGTTAAACTGCCTTTCATTTTATTCAGTAACTCACTAAGTCACCAGTTTCCTACAAAACCTGCTGGGAAGGGGGACCTGTTGGGAGCGCGGCTCTGTGCTTAATCAGATAGTTACTTGGGGTTTTTATCTCTTCAAAGTATTTTCGTTTTAAAAAAGTAGGATCAGCCTTCATCTGCGTTTCCTTCCGCTTCCAAGAAGCAAAGCAGGACTGCCGCCGGCGCACGAGGAAAGCGGCCGCTCTGGGCTCAGGCCGCGGTGCCGCCCTGGCCCACTGGGCTCCGGAGCCCCACGCCTTCTCCGGGGCTGGCGCGGCCTTGGCAGCCTCTCGCGCCCACCTGCCCGCGACCGGCGGCGGAAGCTGCGGGGAGAGCCCGGTCCTGCTCACCGTCGCGCTCGGGCTGCGCTGGGAGCCCCGCGCCCACTGTGCGACCTGACCGCTGCGCGGCGGGGAGAGGGTCGGCGGCGCCGCGCCCAGCCGGGGGCCGAGCGTCCTTCCGCCCCGCACAGGGCGGACCCCGCGGGCTGACTGACCCTAAGGGGCACAGACGAGTCGCGCCCCGCTCTGGTTTTGAGTTATCCACGAATCCCGCCACGCGAAGATGCTGGAATTCCCTTGGGCGCCCCGCTCCTACGCTGCCCAGCCGCGCAGCATCCGGACCCCGCCGGCGTCCCTGCCTGGACCCGGTGCCGCAGCGCGCCCCCCGCCCCCGGCCCGCCCGCGCAGCCCAGCCTTACCGAGTCGGTGCTGCACGGCGCGGCGGCGGCACCTGCGGAGGACGAGCCGGCGGGCCCGGGCAGGGCTGGCTGTAGGCGAGGCCGCCCGCAGCCCATTGGCTGGCTGAGTAGCAGAATTATTAAAGCTGCCCTGGAGTCTTGATAAAGCTTAACCAGCGAAGGCGGGGACGGTTAGAGCACTCCTCGGTAGGAGCAGGCGCCATGTCAGCGTCAGCTGTGGTGCCTGTCCCTCCAGAAACTCATTTATTTAACGGAGGGACAACGAATTTCCTCCCTCGTTAGTAAGAGATACGGGGCCAATCGTCTGAGCACAGTACTCACTCGTTCACTTCACAGAAGCTTACCAATAGTCTACTGCAGCCCCAGGGTGCTGCCAGCCACTGAGACACAGCTGGTGAAGCGTCGGGCGTTTTGATCTCTAGGGGTTAATACCAGACGCAGACGCCCAGAATGCTCCTAGAAAAGATCGGAATAGCTCAAGGTCACCGTGATCACCCCCTCGGACCCCAGATCCTGTCCGTCAGCCCCACCACAGCCTGCATGCACTGGGACCCGCGCTCTGGGTTCCTGGGCTGGAGCAGACGTGACCTGGAGGACACTGTTGCAAGTGGGGGACTTGACTTGCCCATAACCAGAGCAGAATGGAAATGGACACCAGGCCCTCGGGGACAGGGGCCGCCCCTACCCCATAGCTAACTTTAGCAGGTGTTAGACAGCCAAAGGAGGGCACTGGCGGAAGGAATCTGTGCAAGGATGACCATTCTGTATACTGAGTCGGCTGTCTTGAAGGAAGCCCAGAGCCTGAGGCCGCTCTCCAGCCCTGAGCGGCTCTTCCTAAAGAACAGCTGAAGGGGGTGGGGCGCTGAGACAGCTGGTGACACAGCTGGTGACAAGGGGGTGGGGCGCTGAGACACAGCTGGTGACAAGGGGGTGGGGCGCTGAGACACAGCTGGTGACACAGCTGGTGACAGGGGGTGGGGCACTGAGACACAGCTGGTGACAGGGGGTGGGGCACTGAGACACAGCTGGTGACAGGGGGGTGGGGCACTGAGACACAGCTGGTGACACAGCTGGTGACAAGGGGGTGGGGCACTGAGACACAGCTGGTGACACAGCTGGTGACAGGGGGTGGGGCACTGAGACACAGCTGGTGACAGGGGGTGGGGCACTGAGACACAGCTGGTCACACAGCTGGTGACAGGGGGTGGGGCACTGAGACACAGCTGGTGACAAGGGGGTGGGGCACTGAGACACAGCTGGTCACACAGCTGGTGACAGGGGGTGGGGCACTGAGACACAGCTGGTGACAAGGGGGTGGGGCGCTGAGACACAGCTGGTCACACAGCTGGTGACAGGGGGTGGGGCGCTGAGACACAGCTGGTGACACAGCTGGTGACAGGGGGTGGGGCGCTGAGACACAGCTGGTGACAAGGGGGTGGGGCACTGAGACACAGCTGGTCACACAGCTGGTGACAGGGGGTGGGGCACTGAGACACAGCTGGTGACAAGGGGGTGGGGCACTGAGACACAGCTGGTCACACAGCTGGTGACAGGGGGTGGGGCACTGAGACACAGCTGGTGACAAGGGGGTGGGGCGCTGAGACACAGCTGGTGACACAGCTGGTGACAGGGGGTGGGGCGCTGAGACACAGCTGGTGACAAGGGGGTGGGGCGCTGAGACACAGCTGGTGACACAGCTGGTGACAGGGGGTGGGGCGCTGAGACACAGCTGGTGACAAGGGGGTGGGGCACTGAGACACAGCTGGTCACACAGCTGGTGACAAGGGGGTGGGGCACTGAGACACAGCTGGTGACAGGGGGTGGGGCACTGAGACACAGCTGGTCACACAGCTGGTGACAGGGGGTGGGGCACTGAGACACAGCTGGTCACACAGCTGGTGACAAGGGGGTGGGGCACTGAGACACAGCTGGTGACAGGGGGGTGGGGCACTTAGACACAGCTGGTGACAAGGGGGTGGGGCACTGAGACACAGCTGGTGACACAGCTGGTGACAAGGGGGTGGGGCGCTGAGACAGCTGGTCACACAGCTGGTGACAGGGGGGTGGGGCACTGAGACACAGCTGGTCACACAGCTGGTGACAGGGGGTGGGGCACTGAGACACAGCTGGTGACAGGGGGGTGGGGCACTGAGACACAGCTGGTCACACAGCTGGTGACAAGGGGGTGGGGCACTGAGACACAGCTGGTCACACAGCTGGTGACAAGGGGGTGGGGCGCTGAGACAGCTGGTCACACAGCTGGTGACAGGGGGTGGGGCGCTGAGACACAGCTGGTGACAAGGGGGTGGGGCACTGAGACACAGCTGGTGACACAGCTGGTGACAAGGGGGTGGGGCACTGAGACACAGCTGGTGACAGGGGGGTGGGGCACTGAGACACAGCTGATGACACAGCTGGTGACAGGGGGTGGGGCACTGAGACACAGCTGGTGACACAGCTGGTGACAAGGGGGTAGGGCGCTGAGACACAGCTGATGACACAGCTGGTGACAGGGGGTGGGGCGCTGAGACACAGCTGGTGACACAGCTGGTGACAGGGGGTGGGGCGCTGAGACACAGCTGGTGACACAGCTGGTGACAGGGGGTGGGGCGCTGAGACACAGCTGGTGACAAGGGGGTGGGGCACTGAGACACAGCTGGTCACACAGCTGGTGACAGGGGGTGGGGCACTGAGACACAGCTGGTCACACAGCTGGTGACAAGGGGGTGGGGCACTGAGACACAGCTGGTCACACAGCTGGTGACAAGGGGGTGGGGCGCTGAGACAGCTGGTCACACAGCTGGTGACAGGGGGTGGGGCGCTGAGACACAGCTGGTGACAAGGGGGTGGGGCACTGAGACACAGCTGGTGACACAGCTGGTGACAGGGGGTGGGGCACTGAGACACAGCTGGTGACAAGGGGGTGGGGCACTGAGACACAGCTGGTGACAAGGGGGTGGGGCACTGAGACACAGCTGGTGACACAGCTGGTGACAGGGGGTGGGGCACTGAGACACAGCTGGTGACAAGGGGGTGGGGCACTGAGACACAGCTGGTGACAGGGGGGTGGGGCACTGAGACACAGCTGGTCACACAGCTGGTGACAGGGGGTGGGGCACTGAGACACAGCTGGTCACACAGCTGGTGACAAGGGGGTGGGGCACTGAGACACAGCTGGTGACAGGGGGGTGGGGCACTGAGACACAGCTGATGACACAGCTGGTGACAGGGGGTGGGGCGCTGAGACACAGCTGGTGACACAGCTGGTGACAAGGGGGCGGGGCACTGAGACACAGCTGGTGACACAGCTGGTGACAAGGGGGTGGGGTGCTGAGACAGCTGGTGACAGGAGGGTGGGGCACTGAGACACAGCTGGTGACAGGGGGTGGGGCACTGAGACACAGCTGGTGACAAGGGGGTGGGGCACTGAGACACAGCTGGTCACACAGCTGAAGTGCTGCCTGTGAGACCAGCATCCCATCTGGTCGATGGGGGGAGTCCCAGCTGCTCCACTTGAATCCAGCTCCCTGCTAATGGTCCAGGGAAAGCAGTGGAAGATGGCCCCCAAGTGCTTGAGCCCCTGCACCCACGTGGGAGACCTGGAGGAAGCTCCTGGCTCCTGGCTTCAGATCAGCACAGCTCTGGCTGTTGCAGCCGGCTGGGGAGTGAACCAGCGGATGGAAGACCTCTCTCTCTCTCTCTCACCTTCTCTCTCTCTCTCTCTCTCCTTCTCTCTGTAACTTGTTTCAAATAAATAAATAAATTTTTGAAAAAAAAAAACCACGTTTATTCTTGCAAGGAGCTCCCTATTCATGCTTTGTTCTCAGGATTCCTGCTCAGGTGGGGACAGGGGTGTGCATGGCATGCTCCACCAGCCTGCTCTGCACTCTGGCAGCTGGCAGTGAGCCAGGCAGGACACCACATGAAGAGGGCACAGGCAAGGGCACATCCCCGGGAATCCCAGGTCAGTCCAGGGTCTGAATGTGGGGAGAGTGAGGAGACACCCAGAACGCACTGCTGCGCTTACGCTTGTGGCCTAACCCACTGCAGTAGGGAGACTGCTGCTGCCACGGTGGGACAGCTTTTGTTGTGGGCTAAACAGGCCACAGAGCCAAAGATAATCCCAGCAAGGAAATCATGTTGCTGGCAAACCCATAGTCTCAGATTGGGGGGAGTGCAATCCAAAATTGTCTAAGTATTTTTTTTATTTGAAAGGCAAAGGTGTGGTGGGTATTTCCCAGTCACCATTTACTCTCCAAATCACAGCACCAGCGAGGGCTGGACCAGGCCAAGGCCGGAACCCAGAGCTCCATCCTGGTCTCCCATGTGGGTGGCAGGGACCTGAGGACTCCATCGCCTGCTGCCTCCTTCGCACGCAGAGGAAACGGAAATACTGAAATGCGAGGGTGAACTCCGGGGACAAGGCAGCGCCATCTCTGCTCTAAGCTAAAGGCCAGACACTGCTGAGAGGAGCTTCCTGGAAAGAAAAGGTTTATTCAGCCTACAGTCCGGAGGTCACAGTTCAAGATCAAGTGGATCAAGTGGCCCCACCGTGCAACACCTGTGGAGACTGGGCTCCAATAATGCGTCATGGCACTTCCCTCTCCCACACAACTCTCAGAACACAGCATTCAACGACAGCAACAAGGCACCTGTTCAACAACAGACAAGGGCCCTACTGGGCAAGCCCATCTCAGGCTGCCGCACGAAAGTCCTTACAGAAAGGTGAACACATTTACACACTTACATGGCTGGTGTGTCTGCTCCCTCTGGACACCTGGAAGCACCACCCTCGCCCCAGACACCAGCTATGTCCAAGCTGTACACCCAGTGCTGTGCTAACACAGCTAATACACAGACTGAGAGCACTGCTATTTTTTTTTTTTTTTGACAGGCAGAGTGGACAGTGAGAGAGAGAGACAGAGAGAAAGGTCTTCCTTTGCCCTTGGTTCACCCTCCAATGGCCGCCGCAGCCAGCGCACCGCGCTGATCCAATGGCAGGAGCCAGGTGCTTCTCCTGGTCTCCCATGGGGTGCAGGGCCCAAGCACTTGGGCCATCCTCCACTGCACTCCCGGGCCACAGCAGAGAGCTGGCCTGGAAGAGGGGCAACCGGGACAGAATCCGGCGCCCCGACCAGGACTAGAACCCGGGGTGCCGGCGCCGCTAGGCAGAGGACTAGCCCAGTGAGCCGCGGCGCCGGCAAGCACTGCTATTTTCTTTAAAGATTTTAAAATTTATTTGTAAGTCAGTATTACACAGAGAAAGGAAAAGACACAGACTGTGTTTTGTTTTTGTTTTTGTTTTTGTTTTTTTTACAGGCAGAGTTAGACAGTGAGAGAGAGAAAGAGAAATAAAGGTCCTCCTTCCATTGGTTCACTCTCCAAATGGCTGCTACGGCCGGTGGGCTACAGCCGGTGCTGCGCTGATCTGAAGCCAGGAGCCAGGCGCTTCCTCCTGGTCTCCCATGGGGTGCAGGACCCAAGCACCTGGGCCATCCTCCACTGCACTCCCTGGCCACAGCAGAGAGCTGGACTGGAGGAGGAGCAACTGGGACAGGACTGGCACCCCAACCGGGACTAGAACCTGGTGTGCCGGCGCCGCAGGTGGAGGATTAGCCAAGTGAGCCACGGCCCCAGCCAGACTGTGTTTTCCATCCTCTGGTTCACTCCCCATATGGCTGGGCTGTGCCAGCTCAAAGGCAGGAGCCAGGAGCTTCTTCTGGGTCTCCCATGTGGGTGCAGGGGCCCAGGTACTGGGGCCATATTCCACTGCTTTCCCAGGCCATAGCAGAGAACTGGGTCGAACTGGCACCCATGTTGGGTGTGGTTATCACAGATGGTGGCTTAACCCGCTATACCACAATACTGGCCCAAGAGTGCATTGCTACTGTAAGCCCAGGAGACAATGAAACGGGGACTCGGAGGGCTTATTCCCTAGGGGGTGAGTCACGTATTTCTTGCCATAGTGTAAGGATTCACTGGTCCCCCTACACTGGTCCACATTTATCCTGTTAGACTCTGGATCTACAGGCATGTACGCCCTGCGTGGGCTGAAAAAAAACAAAAGTCAAAAACCAAAAGCTCAGCAAGCTGAGAGAATGCTTACTTTGCTCTCTTCCTTAATGGGCCCCTCCCTGGAATCAGTAATGTAGTTAAGAAACGAGGTGAGCGAGATAAGGTGACAAGGCCGCCTACGCAACCAAAGCAGACTCCAAAATGCACTTCCTGGCATTGAGTTGGCTATTTTGAAACTCTCCATAAAAAATTTACATTGTATACTTGTCCTTTCTTTTCTTTTCTTTTTTAAAATATTTATTTATTTATTTGAAAGTCAGAGTTATACAGAGAGAGAAGGAGAGGCATGCTGGCTCACTCCCCAGTTGACCACAACAGCCGGAGCTGTGCCCATCTGAAGCCAGGAGCCAGGAGCTTCTTCCAGGTCTCCCAGGTGGGTGCAGGGGCCCAAGCACTTGGGTCATCCTCCACTGCTTTCCCAGACCACAGCAGAGAGCTGGACTGGAAGTGAAGCAGCCGGGACTCAAACCGGCACCCACATGGGATGCTGGCACTGCAGGTGGTGGCTTTACCCGCTATGCCACAGCGCCGGCCCCCCCTTTCCTTTTTTTCCTCATTTTAGACTATCAGTCCTTCAATTGCCAGGCAGCCCTAGAGTTGTACTTATAAAGGAAAGACGCATCAGTGAAACAAGGTAGAAAATAGAACTATTTGGAAATTAAGCAAAGAAAAAAATCTTAAAGGCTTTCCCCAAAAATAGATGAAAAGCAATGGCCATCTGAACAGGTAACTTCATCTTGTCCCCTGCTAGTACGTCTTGAATCACTGGACTTGGCACATGGCAAGAGTTTTAGAGTGGAAGTTGAAAGGTCTGCCTCTATATGCATGTGTGTCTTGTGTGTGTGTGTGTATGTGTGTGTGAGTGTGTGTACGTGTGTATATGTGTCTGTGTTTGTGTCTGTGTGTGTCTGTGTGTATATGTGTCTGTGTTTGTGTATGTGTGTGTGAGCGTGTATGTGTGTGTCTGTGAGTGTGTATGTGTGTATGTATATGTGTGTGAGTGTGTTTGTCTGTGAGTGTATGTATGTGTGTATGTGTGTGTATGTGTGTATATGTGTCTGTGTTTGTATATATGTGTGTGTGTCTGTGTGTATGTGTGTGTCTGTGAGTGTGTCTGTGTGTCTGTGAATGTGTGTGTATGTATGTGTGTGTGAGTGTGTGTATGTGTATATGTGTCTGAGTGTGTATGTGTATATGTGTGTGTCTGTGTATGTGTGTGTATGTATGTGTATGTATGTGTATGTGTGTATATGTGTCTGTGTGTATGTATGTGTATGTGTGTATGTGTATGTGTGTATATGTGTATGTGTGTATGTCTGTGTATGTGTGTATGTCCGTGTGTCTGTGTATGTATGTGTGTGTATGTGTGTGAGTGTGTGTATATGTGTCTGTGTTTGTGTATGTGTGTGTGTGTCTGTGTCTGTGTGTGTGTCTGTGTGTGTCTGTGAGTGTGTGTGTATGTGTGTGTATATATGTGTGTGTGTGTACTTTGTGTATGTGATACTTTTCATCTCTGGACAATGTTGCCAAAATTTATAAGTTGCTCTACTTAATTAATTTAAAGAAGAAAAAGGACTTAGATAAAATATTCTCTCTGAAAAATATAAACTAATTCAAATGCCTTTTAGTTCATGTGATCTGAAATACTCTTTGGTGAGTAAAGCTAGATTGTAAATTGTTGGTAAAAATTAAAAACATGAATGCCTCCAGAATTGTCAGCGTTGATTATAACACAAGAGCATTTTGTCTAGATGTTGGCAACCAAAAATCAATCAGAGATTCTCCGAAGAACCTTGAGTCGCAGAGCACTGCAGTGGGAATGCACAGCAGGGCAGGCAGGCTGCGAGAGGCTGAGGAAAGAAGTTCACCAGGCAAATACGAGGAGGACTCTAGCAAATATCTTGAAACAATAATCTTTGGCCATAGTGAATAATAACCAGGGTGACATTATCAGAGGTAGAAGACTGCAGTTAGGCAACTGTTCTTATAGAAGTATTTTTTTTTTAAGATTTATTTGTTGATTTGAAAGGCAGAGCTGACCGTTGCCGTGGCTCACTTGGTTAATCCTCCGCCTGCAGCACCGGCATCCTATATGGGCACCGGTTCTGGTCCCGGTTGCTCCTCTTCCAGTCCAGCTCTCTGCTGTGGCCCGGGAAGACAGTGGAGAATGGCCCAAGTGCTTGGGCCCCTGCACCTGCATGGGAGACCAGGAGGAGGTACCTGGCTCCTGGCTTTGGATTGGCGTAGCTCTGGCAATTGCGGCTAACTGGGGAGTGAACCAGCAGATGGAAGACCTCTCTCTCTGCCTCTCCATCTCTCTCTGTATAACTGACTTTCAAATAAATAATAAAATAAGTCTTTTAAAAAAGAAAGAAGTACTTTTTGTACTAGGTTGTAGTGGCCTGTGTGCTGTGTGTCCGGCAGGTCTCCTGTGATGGCTAAATCAGGGAGCCCTGCGCCTGAGGGCCTGTGTGCTGTATGTCCGGCAGGTCTCCTGTGATGGCTAAATCAGGGACCCTGTGCCTGAGGGCCTGTGTGCTGTGTGTCCGGCAGGTCTCCTGTGATGGCTAAATCAGGGACCCTGTGCCTGAGGGCCTGTGTGTTGTGTGTCCGGCAGGTCTCCTGTGATGGCTAAATCAGGGAGCCCTGCGCCTGAGGGCCTGTGTGCTGTGTGTCCGGCAGGTCTCCTGTGATGGCTAAATCAGGGACCCTGTGCCTGAGGGCCTGTGTGTTGTGTGTCCGGCAGGTCTCCTGTGATGGCTAAATCAGGGAGCCCTGCGCCTGAGGGCCTGTGTGCTGTGTGTCCGGCAGGTCTCCTGTGATGGCTAAATCAGGGACCCTGCGCCTGAGGGCCTGTGTGCTGTGTGTCCGGCAGGTCTCCTGTGATGGCTAAATCAGGGACCCTGCGCCTGAGCCTCCCCTTCACAACCTTCAGGCTTCAGTTGCTCATCTTTGGCTTAGGGCCGACATCTGCATGTTGGTTCTGACAGCCTCATGTTCCTTTCACAATGTGTTAAAACAAGCTTTTTGTCACTTACATACACAAAGGCATTTCAAAAAGTTTGTGGGAAAATGGGATGAAACTGTGTTTATTTTGGTACAAAAGATTTCAAAATGCATGAATACTTTTTTTAAGGATTTATTTTACTTATTTGAAAGGCAGAGTTAGAGAGAGAGAGAGAGAGAGCGAAGAGACAGAGAGAGAGACGAGACGAGACAGAGAGAGTGGTCTTCTATCTGTTGGTTCACTCCCCAAGTGGCCACAAGGGCTGGGGCTGGGCCAAGCTGAGCCAGGAGTCGGGAGCTTCTTCCAGGTCTCCCACATGGGTGCAGGGGCCCAAGCACTTGAGCCTCCGCTGCTTTCCCAGCAGGGAGCTGGATCAGAAGTGGAGCAACCGGGTCTTGAACTGGCACCCATATGGGATGCCGGTACCACAGGCAGCAGCTTAATCTGCCACCCCACAGTGCCTGGCCCCACATACTTTTTCATGATATGCGTCTTCAGGGAACTTTCTGAAGACCCTTGATATGTATGGATCTCAAGATTTTTTTGCACCAAAATACGCGTATCTTTTCATTCCACTTTCCCCAAAGTTACTCAAGTCACCTTATGTAAGATCATAAAGCTGCAAACACTGTAAAAGAGTGGAATGCATGGGGCTGGTGCTGTGGCTCAGCGGGTTAACACCCTGGCCTGAAGCCCCAGCATCCCATATGGGCACCAGTTCAAGACCCGGCTGCTCCACTTCCGATCCAGCTCTCTGCTGTGGCCTGGGATAGCAGTGGAGGATGCCCCAAGTCCTTCGGCCCCTGCACCCACGTGGGAGACCCAGAAGAAGCTCCTGGTTCCTTGCTTCGGATTGGTGCAGCTCTAGCCATTGCAGCCATCTGGGGAGTGAACCATTGGATGGAAGACCTCTCTCTCTGTCTCTCTCTGCCTCTCCTCTCTCTGTGTAACTCTGACTTTCGAATATATAAATAAATCTTAAAAAAAAAAAAAGAGTGGACTGCACAATGAAAATAAATTGTATGATGGGGGCTGGCGCTGTGGCCAGCCATCTGCGGCACCAACATCCCATATGGGTGCTGGTTCTGGTCTTGGCTGCTCCTCTTCCAATCCCGCTCTCTGCTGTGGCCTGGGAAAGGGTAGAGGATGGCCCAAACACTTGGGTCCCTGCACCCACGTGGGAGACCCGGAAGAGGTTCCTGGCTTCAGATTGACTCAGCTCTGGCCATTGTGGTCATTTGGGGAGTAAACCAGTAGATAGAAGACTTTTCCATCTGTCTCTCCCTCTCTCTGTCTGTAACTCTACCTCTCAAATAAATAAATAAAATCTTTAAAATAAATAAATAAATAAATTGTATGACACACTCAGTCGTGAAAGTTTTAAAGAACAGTGGGGAGAACCATGTTCAACATTTCTGTGCTTCTGTGCTGTCTCTGACACTTGTCTGGGCTGTCACCAGATGACGGCACCAGGTGAGACCTGATGGCAGCCGAGCCCTGCTGGGCACTGCCTAAAACCTCCACTACACATGGCGCCTGGCGGATGCTCCTGGCGTGTTTGCGGCTGCTGTGGTTAAGATCAGACCACCGGCAGGGGTAGGTGCGCTTTGGTTCCAGACGCCTGGACAGTGCGTGATCCCTGTACTTTGCTTGAGATGCCCCTGTACGTGGCCCACCCACGCCTGCACGACCTTCTTGCTGGTTGGCTCCCCTACTGCGCATGTCCTTCGTGAGCTTTATAAGCCTGTACGCTTCCTCAATAAAGCGCCTGCTTCCACAGAACTCACGGGTGCCTGCAGTGTTCTTGACCCGTCGACCTCACCTTTCCGTCCACCTCGTCGGGAGTGCTTGTGCTGCCCCTGCTGGTCAGAGGCCAGTCTCGGGCTGGAGACCCCGACAGAGCCCTAAGGAGGGCATATCTTTGGGCAGACAGGGGAGTCCAGGGAAAGTCTCTCCCAGCATTTTTTACTTTTCAAGTGATATTGGCTCAAAGTACTCAGTGTACCAAAGTGGCATGTGTTGGGGTGACATTTTTCTGAGCCAATTCAAACAGTTTTGTGTACAATGTAGTTCAAGCACAACTGCTAGGAATGAATACACCAGGGGAATGTGAATGCGAGGAGGGTGCACAGATGAGCCTGCCAGACTTTCACAAATCTTATTCAGTAACGACATAAAAATCATGGTATGTTAAATCTAGTAACAGACATTCATGAAATGTCTGCATCATTTCTAAGTTAAACCACTGAAACTGGGGCCAAGTGCTGTGCCTCATAGGTAAAGCCTCTGTCTGCAGTGCCAGCATCCCATATGGGTCTGTATTCCTGTGTCAGCACCACACACGCTCTACACGCTCCTGTGTCACACACGGGTCTGTATTCCTGTGTCAGCACCACACAGGGTCTACACGCTCCTGTGTCACACACGGGTCTGTATTCCTGTGTCAGCACCACACAGGGTCTACACGCTCCTGTGTCACACACGGGTCTGTATTCCTGTGTCAGCACCACACAGGGTCTACACGCTCCTGTGTCACACACAGGTCTGTGTCCTGTGTCAGCACCACACACGCTCTACACGCTCCTGTGTCACACACGGGTCTGTGTCCTGTGTCAGCACCACACACGCTCTACACGCTCCTGTGTCACACACGGGTCTGTGTCCTGTGTCAGCACCACACAGGGTCTACACACTCCTGTGTCACACACGGGTCTGTGTCCCGTGTCAGCACCACACAGGGTTCCTTTAGCTCAGGCACATGGTGTCCCTGAATGTGAGAGTCTTGGTGGTTGAAAAGGCAGGACAGGGTGAGCATTTGGCCTAGAGGTTAAGACAACACTCGGGCGTCCGTATCCCATACTGTGGTTCCTGGGCGTAACTCTCAGTTCTGCTTCCAATTCCAGCTTTCGGCTAACGCACACCTTGGGAGACAACAGGTGACGGCGCAAGTCCTTGGGTCCCTGATACCCATGTGTTTTTCTTGGCTCCTGGCTTCAGTCTGTCCCAGCCCCATCTGGGACACTTGAAGCAGATGGGAGACCTCTCTCCTCTCTTTTTTTCCCCCTTTCAAATAAATAAAATAAATTTAAATTTTTTGTAAAAATTAATTTAAAAAAATTTTTTGAGGGGCTGGTGCTGTGGCCTAGCGGGTAAAGCCCCACCTGCAGTGCCAGCATCCAATATGGGCGCCGGTTCAAGACCTGGCTGCTTCACTTCCGATCCAGCTCTCTGCTATGGCCTGGGAAAGCAGTGAAAGATGGCCCGAGTGCTTCGGCCCCTGAACCCACATGGGAGACCCGGAGTAAGCTCCTGGCTCCTGGCTTTGGATCAGTGCAGCTCCAGCCGTTGTGGCTATTTGGGGAATGAACCAGCAGATGGAAGACCTCTCTCTCTCTGTCTCTCTGTCTCTCCTTCTCTCTCTGTGTAACTCCAACTTTCAAATAAATAAATAAATCTTCAAAAAAACAAATAAATAAATCTTAAAAATTTTTTTTTATTTGAAAGGCAGAGTACAAAGAGAGAAAGGGAAAGAAAGAGAGAGAGTGAGAGAGAGAAAGAGAGATCCTCCATCAGTTGGTTCACTCCCCAAATGGCTGTCAATGGCCAGAACAGGGATGGTCCAAAGGCAGGAGCCAGGAGCTTTGTCCGGGTCTCCCACATGGGTGCAGGGTCCAGGCACCTGGGACATCTGCTGCTGCTTTCCCAGGCACATTAGCAGGGAGCTGGGTTGGAAGTGGGGCAGATGGAACTTGAACTGGTGCCCATATGGGATGTCGGCGCTGCAGGTGGCAGCTTTACCTGCTATGCCACAATGCTGGCCCCCCAAAATTAATTTTTTAAAAAAGATTTATTTATTTATTTGAAAGTCAGAGTTACACAGAGAGAGAAGGAGAGGCAGAGAGAGAGAGAGGTCTTCCATCCATGGGTTCGCTCCCAATTGGCCACAATGGCCGGAGCTGAAGCCAGGAGCCAGGAGCTTCTTCCAGATCTCCCACACGCATGCAGGCTTCCACTGCTTTCCCAGACCACAGCAGAGAGCTGGATCAGAAGTGGAGCAGCTGGGTCTTGAACCAGCACCCGTATGGGATGCTGGCGCTTCAGGCCAGGGCGTTAACCCGCTGTGCCTCAGCGCTGGCCCCCCAAAATTAATTTTTTTGACAGGCAGAGTGGACAGTGAGAGAGAGAGACAGAGAGAAAGGTCTTCCTTTGCCGTTGGTTCACCCTCCAATGGCCGCCGTGGCTGGTGCGCTGCGGCCGGCGCATCGCGCTGGTCCGAAGCCAGGAGCCAAGTGCTTCTCCTGGTCTCCCATGGGGTGCAGGGCCCAAGCACTTGGGCCATCCTCCACTGCACTCCCGGGCCATAGCAGAGAGCTGGCCTGGAAGAGAGGCAACCGGGCCAAAATTAATTTTTAAATGACCTGAGATGAACTGAACTCATTGGCCACCCTGACAAATCACCTTCTTAAGAAAAACATTTCACAACATTGAATTAAATATTTAAAACATTTTAGATGTATGTTCAAGCTATAAAAAAGTAAGGAAACTTCTCAAAAGGCAAAAAAATAAAAGGAGAAAAAATTGAGAAGGACAAGTTAAAGCTAACGTGGGCAGCTGCCTCTGGGCGTCTGCTGAGGCTAACTGCCAAAGGCTTTGCCTCTACCTGCCTGGAGGGGAAGGGGGATGAGAACAACTATAACAAACAAAGGCAAACAACTCCAGGAGCGCGCATGGGCTGCCAGGCAGTGCCCCAAACGCTCACTCTCAACCCAAAGCTTGGAGGCAGGCAGCTCCCGGGTCTACACAGAAAGCCAGCACAGCAGAGGGATTCCACCCAGGGAAGGACTGAGCCAGGAAAGCACGCCCTGTAGACCAGGATGAGGACGCCCCTGGGGGTTAGTGGGAGGAGGGAAACGCTTACTTAGGTTTCAAATCCAGATTCACACACACATAAAAACAAAACATTTAGTCGAAATTTTAAGTTGTACAAATTGGAAGAGCCACCTAGCTCCAGGCAGAAGCAAACTGTCTCTGAAGGAATGCGTCCCCACGCCAAGGTCAAGGTCAAGGTCAAGGTCAAGGTCGGGGAGTGCCTGTACCCAGACTTTTCTTTTCACATTCTGAAGAACAAAAGCAAACCACTGAGCCCCTGGTTGACTAAAGCCTCTGTTCAACAGATAAATTACGCCTGCTGTGAACTCCAGAACCCGACCTTGGAAAACCCAGCTGCGGTGCCAAGAACGCTGACCCTCCCCGTTCAGTGTGACGAGAGGGTTGAATTTACTGTGACAATGCAAAGTAAGGGCAGATGGCTCTGGCCTACGTGGGCTTCATCCTGATTAATAAACACTGAAGTTCTTTGCTTTTTTCTGATCTCAGCCAGATAGTGGACTGTGTCCCACTCCGCCCTCCTTGTGATAAAGGAAAGCCATCAACAAGCAAGTTTCCCCGCGGAACAGAACTGCGATGATCGATGATTGCGTAAGATGCCCTTATCAGACCTGCGTCTGGCTTGTGGCCCAGCCTCCTTAGGGCCTCTGTAAGAACCGCAGGCTGTCCTCCCCCCCAGCAGGACAATGGTTCTTCAGTTGCCTCATCTGTTGATAGATTAAACTTTCTCTTTCCTTTACCCTCAAACCTTTTCTTTGTTATTCTGAGACAGGGACCAAGTTTTCGGTAACACGCTCAAGTTCCAGTGATTATAATATATAGTAAAAACAAAAAACAAAACAAACAAACAATCAGAAAACAACCCAGAAAATGTATGAGGAACCAGCCATCATGAATGAAAACTCAAGAGAAGCAGCAAACACCGGAATCAGATAAGCAGAGACTTTAATATTAGAACTGGGCAAGCACTGGGCCTAATGACAGCTGCTGATTAGGGTGCAGGGGCCTACGTTAGAGCACCTGGTCCAACTTCCTGCTCCCGCTTCCTGGTAACGGGGACCTGGGAGGCAGCAGTGACGGCTCAACCAGGCAGGCTCCTGCCTCACACACGGGAGGCCTGAGCTGGCTCCCAGCTGTGGTCCCCTGGCTGTTGCAGGCACTGGGAGTGAGCCAACGAATGGGAGTTTTCTCTCATCGACCCTTGTCTGTCTGTCTGTCTCTCAAACACGTTAAAAATATATATTAGGACTTTATAACATATAAGTCAGTATTTTTAAATAAACAGAAAAATCAATAGTATGAATAAACAACAGGAAACTAAAAATCACCACTCAGATTTGACCTTCTACTTCACAGATTTCTGGTGGAAATAATCTGGGTAGTCAGAGACAAGCCACCTGAAGAAGCAATATCAAAGACTGAAATCTCAAATAAATGCAACTAGCATAATAGCTCCCAACTGACTCCACCCAATATCTCAGTTTGGGTTTGTTTTTCTTTAAAGTCAATATATGAGAGGGCTAATTAAGACCATTCTGGAAAAAAACAAAACAAAACAAAACAACAACAACAACTAAACCCATTTATCATAGTATTCCTGAAAGAAAAACCTCTCTACACCAGTGAAGAGGGCTCCTTCTCACTTGAAATTATTGTTTAAAATTTAGGATCTAATAATTATATTGCTGCCTATATTTTAAAATTCCTGTTATAAAGGTGGGTTTTATAGTAGATACTTTAATGAGCCAATTATGAAGCAAATCAATGTTTAAAGTATATAAAATTATTAATAACAGCATATGCAATAGAAGTGGAAAAGTAAAACGACTTCAAAAATCTAAAAGTCGGCCGGCGCCGCGGCTCACTAGGCTAATCCTCCACCTACTGGCGCCGGCACACCGGGTTCTAGTCCCAGTCGGGGCTCCGGATTCTGTCCCGGTTGCCCCTCTTCCAGGCCAGCTCTCTGCTGTGGCTCGGGAGTGCAGTGGAGGATGGCCCAGGTGCTTGGGCCCTGCACCCCATGGGAGACCAGGAAAAGCACCTGGCTTCTGGCTCCTGCCATCGGATCAGGGCGGTGCACCAGCCGCAGCGCGCCGGCCGCAGCGGCCATTGGAGGGTGAACCAATGGCAAAAGGAAGACCTTTCTCTCTGTCTCTCTCTCACTGTCCACTCTGCCTGTCAAAAAAAAAAAAATCTAAAAGTCACTTCAAAAATATTTTTAAAGGCTTATTTATTTATTTTGAAAGTCAGAGTTACAGAGAGAGGGAGAGACAGAGAAAGATCCATCTTCTATCCTCTGGTTCACTTCCCAAATGACCACAATGGCCAGTGCTGGCCTAAGCTGAGTCCAGGGGCTTCATCTGGGTCTCCCACATGGGTAGAAGGCGCCCAAACACTTGGACTATCTTCCTCTGTTTTTCCCAGGCCATTAGCAGGAAACTGGATTGGAAGTGGAGCAGCCAGGCCATGAACTGGCACCAGTATGGGATGCCAGCATCGCAGGTGGCTGCATTACCCACTATATCACAATGCCATCCTCTATAAATACTTTGAAATTGTATTTATTTGAAAGGCAGAGAGACGGAGAGCTGCTATTCGTTGGTTCATTCTCTTCCACATAGGTTGTCAAGGACTCACCTACTTGAGCCATCCCCACTGCTTCCCGTGGTGTTTATTGTAGGAAGTTGGAATTGGGTCCAGTGCAGAGGGTCAATCCCAGGCACTTCAATATGCACTTGGCATGCAGGAGACACAGCTAGCTCACACACACACACACACACACACAGAGAGAGACAGAGAGACAGAGAGAGAGAGAGACTATGTCTTCTATCTTGCTCTCTAGAGGGCCCCGGTAGCCAGGGCTGGGCCAGGCTGCAGCAGGAACCCCATCCAGGTCTCCCAGTTGGATGGCAGGAGTTCACGTGTTGGAGCCACATCTGCTGTTACACGTCAGCAGGGGGCTGCAGTGGAAGTGGAGTAGCTGGGACTCAGTATGGGATGCTGGTGTTCTAGGTTGTGATTCAACTACACCAAGACTCCCCTCCCACCTAGAAGAGGAAAGTAGAAGGAGTAAATCCTGGTTTGCTACAGAAAGAAGGCAGTAGACAATCTTTATAGATGTGACAGTGATGCTAGAAAATTTGAAAACACGTGTCAGTAAAAATGGAGACTTCTAATAGGAAGACCAGAATCTTGGAGAAGTGGAGTAGGTGCCATAATTTCCTTTTTTTCTACCATGATACTAACCACAGTAAACTATATTTACTCACGCGTATGGATGACCCTGATTTTTTAAAAAAAGACTTACTTGAGAGGCTGGAGTTGTGATGCAGCAGGTTAAGTGCTACCTGTGACACTGAAATCCCAGAGTGCTGACTGCTCTACTTCTGATGCAGCTCCCTGCTAATGCGCCTGGGAAAGTGGTGGAAACTGGCTCAAGTGCTTGGGCCCTGCACCCATGTAGGAGGCCTGGACAGAGCTCTAGCCTCCTGGCTCCAGCCTGGCCCAGCCCCAGCCTTGTGGGCATTTGGGGAGTGAACCAGTGGATGGAGGTGCTCTCTCACTCCCCCCACCTCCTCTATCTTCCCCTCCATCACTCTTTCAAATGAATGAATAAATATTATTTTAAAAGATGTATTTGAAAGGTAGTGGACAGAGAGAGAGGGAGAGCCAGAGAGGAACTTCCATCTGTGCGCTCACTCCCTCAATAGCTTGGACTGAGGCAGGCTGAAGCCACGAGACAGGAACGCCATCCCCCAGGTCTCTCATGTGTGTGGCAGGGGCTCAATAATCAAGACATCATTTGTTGCCTGCCGAGGCGCAGTAGCACAAAGCTGGGTTGGAGGCAGAGTAGCCAGGACTCAAACCAGCGTTCTACCGCGGCATGTGGGCCCCTCAAATGGCAGCTTGACCTGCTATGGCCCAGTTCCTGCCCCGTGCGACTGTGATGTTTAAAAATAGGACAAGTTCCCTTCCTCTCCGTGTCCTGCGGTTGCTCATGATGCTGAGAGGAAAGAAGGCCGGGGAAGAACGCGGTTCCAGGCTCCGCTCCTGTGAAGAGGCCTAAGCCCAGAGGTGGTAAGTCCATTGAGAAAAGGCCTAAGAATCTGGCAATGACAGGACCTCTAGCCCCAAAGGATGTTCACTTGTTTTGTCAATGGCCTTGCTGCATCCCACTGCAGAAGTAAAGGGCTGTCCTCTTAGGTCTGAGACAGCCTTCCGTGACTAGTCAGCTCTTCCAGGCCTTGGACAGCCGAGAAGCTACGGAACTGAGTAAGCCAGCTCACAGTGGAGAAAGGCGATACAGGAAAACAAAGAAATGTCTGGTGGCTCAGGTCAAGAAGAAAGCTGTGGCAAAAGCGATGTCCCCACTAGAAGACAACCTGCTCTTCAAGCATCCTCACCTTGGTGGCGGGTAAGACTCAGCTGGTGGCGACTGTACGTGACGTGGACCCAACTGAGCTTGTCACCTTCCTGCCTACCTCGTGTCAAACGGAAGGCGCCTTACAGCATCCTCACGGGGAAGGTCGGCTGTGGACATCTGGTCCGCAGGAGGGCCGGCGCCACTGCTGACTCAAGCAGGTGGTCTCAGAAGACAAGGGCTCTGGTTCTAAGGAGCAGGCAGTCAGCACCACTACAACGACCGCAGGTGATACCTTTCAGGGAGGAGGCTGCACCTGCCTCCGAAATCTCTGGCTGGACTTGTCAAACCGGAAGAGGCTCAAGAGCACATCACTAAACTGGGTTAACTGTACACTGTTTAGCTTTCTGTACACGAAATAAAAACTCTGCTCCAAAAGAAAAACACAAGGCAGCCATGTGCTCTTCTCTTTGCTGATGGTCAGTTAGTACTTCTCTTGACTGTTGTCTAACAGAAACTCCAATTAAACTAAGACAAATTTGCCCTAAGAAAGTGATGTCCTATTTCCTCACAGACAAAACTCAGTTGTGGGGAGCAAAAGAGTGAAGAAAACTGAAAGCTATAACGGTGATCATGCCACACTTGCCAGTGAAGCAACAATGGTGCATCCCCCCTCAACTCACAGGTCACGGGTCACAGGTCTGCCACCAAGAGACCTCGTGGAGGGGTTCTACTGGGGTGACCACCCATTACCTAGACTTTCAAAAACTAGAACATAAACTTTATTAATATTTATAGAGTTAATTTCTTAGCAATGGATTGATACCAACCAAAACACCATGCATGATTAGAATCATGTGTGTTAATTTACACTCAACATGGAATGAGAGACACACAGTGCATAAGCTCATTGAGAAATCTCTGTCTCCAGGCAACCAAACACACAACACTCCCCAGAAGACAGAGCCCATGTTCCTGATAGAACCTCTGTCCCCTGGACTGCACTAGGTACGCTCTGAGCCTCTCTCCATTCTTCAAATAATAATCAGGCCCCCCTAGTGATGGTAAATTCTTCAATACAAATTTGGGGACTGGCGCTGTGGTGTAGCAGGTTAAGCCACCACCTGTTCAGCCAGCATCCCACATGGGAGCGGGTTCCAGCTGTCTGCTGACGGCCTGGGGAAAGCAGTGGCAGATGGCCCAAGGGCTTGGGCCCTTGCCACAGATGTCGCAGACCAGATGAAGCTCCTGGCTCCTGGCTTGCACTTGGCTGTTGCAAGCATTTGGGTCAGTGAATCAGTGGATGGAAGACTTTTCTCTCTCTGTAATGCTGACTTTCAATAAATAAATAAATCCTTAAAAAAAAACTTGAGGGAAAATTTCTTTCTATGCTAGGGAGCAGCTTTCAGGCAAGAAACTATTTCTCTGGCTTCCATTGAGAATAATTCAGGGGCTGCTGTGTGGTTAGACCACTGCTGCAATGCTGGTACCCCACACGGGAGCCGGTTCAAATCCCAGCTGCTCCACTTCCAATCCAGCTCCCTGTGAATTGCCTGGGAGAGCAGAAGATGACCCACGAACCTGGGGGCTCCTGCCATTCACATGGGAGACCCAGTTGGGAGTTACCGGTTCCTGGCTTTAGCCTGGCCCAGCCCCAGCCATGGTAGCCATTTGGGAATGAACCAACAGATGGTCGGTCAGTCAGTCTCTCTCTCTCTCTCTCTCTATATATATATATATATATATATACACACACATACACATATACATATACATATATGCATGCATAGCATTACTTTTTAAAAATGTATGTATTTGAGGGGCTGGTGCTGTGGCACAGTAGGTTAATCCTCTGCCCGCGGCACCGGCATCCCACATGGGTGCAGTTCTAGTCCCAGCTGCTCCTCTTCTATTCCAGCTCTCCACTCTGGCCTGGGAAAGCAGTAGAAGATGGTTCAAGTGCTTGGGCTCCTGCACCCATGTGGGAGACCCAGAAGAAGCTCCTGGCTCCTGGCTTCACATCGGCCCAGCTCCAGCCATTGTGGCCATCTGGGGAGTGAATGAGTGGATGGAAGACCTCTCTCTGTTTCTCCTTCTCACTGTCTGTAACTCTACCTCTCAAATAAATAAATAAAATCTTTTAAAAAAAAATGTATGTATTTGAAGGGCATAGAGGCATAGAGATAGACAGATAGAGGGAGACCTTCCATCCACTATATCACTGCCCAAATGACCACAAAAGCCAAGGCTGGGCCAGGCCAGGCCAAAGCCAGAAGCCTGGTACTCAAACCAGGACAGCAAGGTGGGTGGCCACGACCCAAGTGCTGGCTGATCCCTGCTCCTCCCAGGGTGGTCATCAGCAAGAAGCTAGAGCCGGAAGCAGATCTGAGACTCCAAACGCAGATCAGCCATTCCAGCATGGATGTGGGCCTCTGAAGCAGGAACCTAATTACTGCATCAACCACTGGCTACAGCATTGCTCTTTACAGAACCAGTCTGTCCACTCTGTCCCGTGCACCAGGCGTCACGGGCCTGTGGGTTCTGCCCACGTGTGCACCCCCACATCACTGCCCGTCATGGAGCGCTCATGGCTGCAGCAGCTCTGAAACGGAAGATCACGTGGAGACGGTGGTTAGGGCCGCAGACACGGGGACAAGGACACATTCTGCCCTCACTACAGGGACCTGAAGGCGAGGCAGGCGGGCGGCCAGAAAAAGAGCAGCCCGCGGCAAGAGCCGAGAGCAGGTGAACACACCAACCACAGATTCGACACTGGCAGGGTGGACAAGGAGACACTGGCACGCATGGCCGTCAGCTCCATCTGCGTTCCGGCCACGCTGTCTACTTCTGGCCGGGGTTCTGCTTGACAGTCTGCCCGACCACCCCTGACAGCCTCCTGGGAGCTGCACCTCCAGGGAGAAGCTTTGTGACAAGTTTCAATACAAAGTAAATTCATCAAAATTCTAAAAAACAGGGTACGGAAATGTTATAGTGAATGCTCAACCCGTGACAGCACGTCTTAACACTCGTCCGAGGGGTTAGAAAAGGACACCAAGACCCAAGAAAGTGACATCATTGCACAGTGGGCAGTGTTATTTATGAAGCTGGCTGGCCAAGATAATACCAAAGGATCAGGAGTGGGTTCACACACAAGACAGTAGCTTCTTGTTCTGGTTCACGATGTCCATCAAGACATGGTTGTTGCCGGCGCTGCGGCTCACTGGGCTAGTCCTCCGCCTACCGGCGCCTGCACACCGGGTTCTGGTCCCGGTCGGGGCGCCGGATTCTGTCCCGGTTGCCCCTCTTCCAGGCCAGCTCTCTGCTGTGGCCAGGGAGTGCAGTGGAGGATGGCCCAAGTGCTTGGGCCCTGCACCCCATGGGAGACCAGGAGAAGCACCTGGCTCCTGCCATCGGATCAGCGCGGTGCGCCGGCCGCGGCGGCCATTGGAGGGTGAACCAACGGCAAAGGAAGACCTTTCTCTCTGTCACTCTCTCTCTCTCTCTCACTATCCACTCTGCCTGTCAAGAAAAAAAAAAAAAAAAGACACTGTTGTTGAGAAATAACTAGCACGGGCACAGCAAGCCGTCCCAGGTTGTCTGACTACTGTCCACATACTGACTTCATGTCTTCTTAAGAGTTATTTATTTTTATCTGAAAGGCAGAGTCACACAGAAAGGACGGGGGAGGGGGAGAGGGAGGGGGAGGGGAAGGGAGATCTTCCATCTGCTGGTTCATTCCCCAAGTGGTCACAATGGAGCCAGGAGTCTCTCCATCTGAGTTTCCTACATGGATGGCAGGGACCCAAGCACTTGGGCCATCCTCTGCTGCTTCTCCAGGCACATGATCAGGGAGCTGGATCGGAAGTAGAGTAGTCAGGACGCAAATTGGTACCCATATGAGCAGAGTTGCAGGCAACAGCTTATCCTGCTGCACCACAATGCTAACCCCTATACTGACTTCTAAACAACTTTATTTCATAATTAATAATGAAGGATTTTTGATAACTTACAATTTTAGACCCTTGGATTTGGTACAGTTACATGGCTTTTTAGGCTATAAACTAACAGTTAGTCTATAAAGATTAAAAAAGAAAATATTCACATGGTTACTCTTGATAAAGAGAATAAGTTAAGAATCTTGGTGTTTTTGAACAACTATGGAGAATATTTTTTTAAAATTTATTGGAAAGGCAAAAGTGCAGAGAGAAAGAGAGGGACACACACACACAGAGAGAGAGAGAGAGAGAGAGAGAGAGAGAGAGAAACTTCTACTGTTGGCTTACTCCCCAGATGGTTACAATGGCCAGGGTAAGGCCAGCCTGAAGCCAGGATGCAGGATCTGGGTCTCCCACATGGGTGCAGGGGCCCAAGTGTTTGGGCATCTTCTGCTGCTTTTCCAGGCACACTAGCAGGGAGGTGGATCACAGGCAGAGCAACTGGGACTCGAACCAGTGCTCGTATGGGATGCTTAAGCCTCTGAGCCACAATGCCAGCACCATTTATGGAGAATCTTAATACCAGACGATTATAGGTATTATTTTTAGGTGCTTGATTACAGAGTAGGAATGGCATGCATTGTTTACAACAGGGTAGAACTAACTTCACCAGATCCAGCCAGTGCTGGATTTCTCAGTGAATTGGGAACAGGTTCCTATTCCTTTTCATACCTCTCAACACAACTTATTTAAAAAAAGGATTTATTTGATAGGCAGGGTGAGAGAGGGAGACAGAGAGAGGAGAACTTCCATTCACTGGTCCACTTTGCAAGTGGTCACAGCAGCCAGGGTTGGGCAAGGCTGAAGCCAGGAGCCTGGAATTCCATCCGGCCTCCCCCAAATGTGGGAGGGGCCCAAATACGTCTCCTGTTTTCCTAGTGCATTAGCAGGGACTGGGTCAGAAGCAGAGCAGCCGGGACTCAAACTGGTGTCTGCTGCGGGATGCTGGCATCGCAGACAGCAGCTTCATCTGCCCGCCAGTCTCTGTGCAGAGCCTATTTTTTTTTTATGAATTTCCATGTTGATTTCAGGCTCTTGGTATTGAAATTCTTTCTCCAGGAAGCTGTAACCACAGGGGCAGCCGCGTCGGGAGAGTCCCCAGGCAGAGTGACGCTCACTAGGGGAACGGGGAGATCAGTCACGGGAGAAGTTGAACGGTCATGGTGAAAAGGAGGGGCCCACTGTGCTGAAGGCGCTCCCTGGCACTGAGGGGGTGCGTGCCTGTCCTGATGGCCAAGTGTGCTCCCGAGGACCAAGTGTGCAAGCGGCGTCTCTTGTGCCCTGGATCCTCAGGGCAAGGGCACATCTGGGCCTTGGGTTCTCCACAGAACCAGAACAGCACTTGGCACATGGTTGATGCTTGCAGACAGTCGTGTGTCCGCATACAGAGCAGGCAACAGCTCCCTGCTGTCAGCTACGTGGAGCCAATTAATACAGCCACACCCTTTCCCCCGGGCTCTGCTCTGGGTCCCACACACCCAGCTCTCTTGGTGAACTGTCTCTACAGACACCGGCCCAAATCCCCAACACTCAGCCTACCCTGCTGTCTGCACGCGCACGGATTCCACCTGCACTTCACTGTTCTCCCCTTCTGCCCCTCCCCCAGAGGAACACCGCTAACGTCCCTGATAATGACCAAGGGGCAAACTGTGACTTCTTCTGAGGACATCTCCCACTGTCGACATTATGCCACTGGACGCTCTATGAATTTAGTGCTTGTCTAGCGTGGGCTTTTTTTTTTTTTTAAATAGAAGAGTGGGTGCTTTGTGGCCCTGTGGGCACCGGAGGCAGCATGTCCAGCTCTCCCCTCCTGGCCCGTCCACTCCTAGGAGGCAGCACGTCCAGCTCTCCCCTCCTGGCCCGTCCACTCCTAGGAGGCAGCATGTCCAGCTCTCCCCTCCTGGCCCGTCCACTCCTAGGAGGCAGCATGTCCAGCTCTCCCCTCCTGGCCCGTCCACTCCTAGGGAAGCCCCGAGCAGTTCAGAGGAGGGGCTCTCACGCCCGCATCACTGCTCTTGCCCACAGCCCTTTCAGACCCGTGCTGACCTGGGCCATGGGGCACCCTCTCACTTCCTGTCCAGAGGAAACAGAACTCTCTCCTTTAGAAAGCAGCTGGGGCTTTGTGGAGACTCCCGTGAGCACCTGCTAGGACCCAGGAAGCAGAGAGGGCGGGTGGATGCACATCTACGATGCTAGGAGGAGGCCAGCTGGCACGGAATGAGGGGCCACTGCGGGCCACGACTGTGACAAGTGCTTCTAAGGACTCCAGAAATAAACATCTTTGTGCTATATGGCGCCTGTCTTGGAGAAATCCATCAAGTAATCAGGCACATGTGACACAGGAAGGACTGACTAACTAGGGAACATAAAACAGTATTAACCGTCAAATTGCTTCTCTACTGATTGAAATCTTCCATAACAGGGTCAGCACAGTTACTACAGATGAAAGACGTTGAAACAAAGCACTTTAGAGGGAGGTGGAACTTGACAGCAACTTTGACAGTGGAGGTGTCCCTGCTGTGGGACAAGAGGATGTTTCTGTAGAAAGCACTGCATGAGCAAAGACCTCGGTTACAGATGGGCACAGATGACTGTGGGACAGCAGCAAGTCCAGCTGGTGCCATGGAAGCTAAGTGGAAAATGCCCGTGGCTCTAACAATATTTGACCTCTCTCTGAGTGCCGAGCTGAAAACCCAAGAGTAGAAAGGATTAGAGGGGCCTGAAGACCCCGCCTCGGAAAAGCATCACACAGAACAGTAGTGACGTCATAAATAAGAGTGTCAATTGTTGAATCAACAGCAGGAGTCACTGTGCACTTGCTCCCCATGTAGGATTTCTGTCCTTAATGTGTTGAACAATGAGAATTAACGGCAAAACTAGTTTTCAAACAGTACTTTATACTTTGTGTGTCTTGTGAGTGCAAACTGTTGAAATCCTTACTTAGTATAGAGTTGATCTTCTGTATATGAAGAATTAAAAATGAATCTTAATGGAGAAAGGGATGGGAGAGGGAACAGGAGGTGGGATGGTTTCGGGGTGGGAGGGCAGGTATGCGGGGAAGAACCACCATGATCTAAAAGCTGTACTTATGAAATTTATATTTACTAAATAAAAGCTTTCTATAAATAAATTAATTAATTAAAAAAAAACAGTAGTTGAGGCCAGAGCTGTGGCATAGTTTGTAAAGCCTCCACCCGCAGTGCTGGCAGCCCATATGGGGACCAGTTCGAATCCCAGCTGCTCCACTTCTGATCCAGCTCTCTGCTGTGGCCTGGGAAAGCTGCGAAGACGGCCCAAGTCCTTCGGCCCCTGCACCCAAGTGGGAGACCTTGGAAGAAGCTTCTGGCTCCTGGCTTTCGGATCGGCCCAGCTGTGGCCATTGTGGCCATCTCGTGAATGAACCAGCAGATGGAAGACTTCTCTCTCTTTCTCTCTGCCTCTGCCTTTCTGTAACTCTTCCTTTCAAATAAATAAATCTTTAAAAAAAAAAAAAAAACCAGCATTTCCAGAAAAGCAGACTCTTATGTATGTCTTTCATGATGTGCATTATGTTACCAAAAATGAGACAATCAGTGATGTGTCAGAACTCACACTTATTACTTGAGTATAATCACACTATTAAAGCTATCGTTGACAGAATAGGAATTTTTATTAAAAGATTTTTATAAATATGATGAATTACTCAATAAGTTATTTCATCACCTAGTTTAAAAAAAAAGATTTTTTTTTAATTTGAGAGGCAGAGTTACAGAGAAATGGAGAGGCCGGGAGAGAGAGAGATCTTTCATCCACTGGCTTACTCCCCAAATGGCAACAACAGCTGGGGCTGAGGCATCAGCTTCACCTGGGACTCCAACATGGGTACACGGGCCCAGCACTTAGGCCATCCTGTGCTGATTTCCTAGGTGCATCACCAGGGAACTGGATGGGAAGTGGAGTGCTTATGACTCGAACTGGTGCCCATAGCAGATGCTGGCATGAAGGAAGTGGGATAATCCACTGTACCAGAGCGCCAGCCCCACATCACCCAGTCCTAAGGAATGACGGTCGGGTCAGACCTCTCTCACACTCAGCCTCAGGGCCAGGCTGACCTGCGTGTGTCGCCCGCCGGGTTAGTGTGTGTGACCCGTGTTGCGCTGACCTCCTCTCTGACACCTGCAGACTTAGTGCGACCTCAGATCTTGTAGAAGCCCAAGGGGGCTAACGGAGTACAGAAGGCGGTACAGAGATGGACAAACAAGTGGTGGCCAGGAACTCACAGAGGGAAACCACCCGGCAGCGGCTCACCGGCTGCCCCTTGCTGAATTCCTAACTTGGTGGAGATGCCACAACGCCATCCGAACTCTGCACTGACGGAAAATCACCAGAGCTGGCTCAGTGGAACGACAGAGAACAGGGAGTCATTTCCAGAAAAAGACACAAACACCAAACTCGCGGTGTTCCTGGCCGATGATCTGTAGCAGAAAACCCTTGCAACTCGCACAACTCCGCCAAAATACAGAAGTGTGAGATGTGTGAGAAAAGCCCGGATGGGGTAGGGAGGAAGGGGGGTGAGGAGGAGCCATGAACGGGGAGCCCGAGCAGAGCGAAGGGGAGGAGGACCAGGCTGCACGCAGACCTCTGTGAGAGCGCACGTGGGCTGCGAACGCCTGCGTCAGGAAAGCACCCGCTCCGCGCAGCAAAGTCACGGAAACGCCAGCCCCTCCGATGTCCACGCGGGACAAAGCCCGAGCAGCGCGCTGCACCCACGCCCCACGCCCTCCTGAGGGCCCTAACACGCACGTTCCTGAGGACGTGACGCTGCGAGCAGAGTCTAGAAGTTGCTGAGGTCCCTGTTCCACCCAGAAGCGTTACCAGCCACCCGCGATGACCAGTGGCCACACCACTGACCCTCAGTGACCGCCGCACCAGGAGAGGGAGGCCGCTGGCTCCACACAGCCCTGCTCCTTCAGATGACCGAGTCAGGAACCGCCCGCGCACGGCTGCCACAGCTGGAGGGCGCCTGCTCCGACCGTGCACAGCCCACATCAGCGCCCCTGCCTCCAGGGACAAGGCAGAGGTGAAATGCTGACGGGTTCGCTGAGCCTCCAAGAGTCCCACCAAGTGGCCACTGGGCAGCTTTCATTCCTGCCCCCAACAGCTCTTGCACTGCCAAGGCCGTGGGGAAGTTGTGCCCCGCGGTGGAACCCTGCGAAGCGCAGGAGGCCGTGGGCTTCATTTCCTGAGGTGCTGGCCCTGCTGCCTTCAGGCCCCGGGTCCCCGCATTGGACTGTGGGCCAAAAGCTCTGGGAGGAGAAGAGACTGAGCTCCATAATCAAACACAGAAAGCAGCGAGCAGAAAGGGCCGCCAGACCACTGTGGGAACACGACCTTCGCTGAACAGAGAGCTGCAACCAGCGTGGGGTCTCGGGCACCATCACAAACACGACTTTAAAACGGCAAGACAAGGGCCTGGGCCAATGCAGCCCACACCCGCCTCTAGCCTACAGGGTAGACTACAGGACTAGACTCGCTCACTAGCACCTGCCATAGGACGTGGGCCACCTGAGCAGGGAGGGCGGGTAGTGCCAGCAGCCGGGAGGGATCTCGGCCAACCACCCTGCACGCCTCCTGGTGGACACTGCGATCCTGACGCTGATGACAGCCAAGAACCAGTACGTCGGCACAGTTTGCAGCCATGGGCAACCCAGACAGAGCTGTCATTGGCGTCTGAAACACGGCCACAGGCCAGCTCTGTCGCGAGGAAGCATGCAGAGAGCTGCCTTCCCAGCAACCACAGACCACACGTGAACAGCCACGTGGCTCCCGTGTCTCACGGTGGAAACTAACCTTTCAGAGACACGAAGGTGTGCAGTGGAACCGAATTTCAGCGCACAGAAGAAAACCCCAGATGTACACAAATGCCTCTTAAACGCTTACATTAACTAAGCGACAACTGATTGCTTAGAATCCTTACCCAGACAAAGCGATTTTGGGTGGTCCTGGAAGAGTTGAGCTGGAGGGGAACGCAGGCCCATTGAGGACTGCCGGGAGGGCTCCGTTATCCACCTGTGTGAACCAAAGGCAAGAGCCTGTGCGTTAGTGTGTGGGGTCAAGCTCCAGCCACCAGCCCCTAGGTACAGACAGAGGAGATTCTTGTCCTTCTGCAGGTGTATGGCCCAATCCCTCTATAACCACGTCCGACCCCCATTACCACTGTGAGCCTCCTGACCGCTGAGCAGGTTCTAGGGCCAAGGACATCAACAACCCACCTGGCCACAGGATGCCCAGGGTGGGAGAAAGCCCGCATTGTGCACACCAAGAGGACGGGAGAAGGGACGCAGGGCGACCATTGTCAAGCCAGCAAGCAGAACGCACAGCCGTCAGTCGGCTGGCCACGGAGCTTGTCACAGAACTCTCATTTTTATGAAGTACTGGTTTGGAAATAAGTGACTCCCATGAGCAACTCCATAAACTGCAAATGTTCCTTAAGCATTAGTAATAACGAGCACAAGAGGTCTGCCACGGGAAGATCCACTGGCAACCACTCTTTTTCATTTTTCCAGAAACTAATTTGCAGTGCTATGAGCTGAGAAGCAGTGCCATAATCACGCATCCTCCATGCCTCTGCTCCCAGTTCTCACTTCCTGTCCCTGTATCTCACGAGCATGGCTCAGAGGCTGCTCACAGGGAAACAGATGGGTCGCGAAGCGTCCCTGTCTGAGTGCTCTTCCTCTCCGAGCTGACAGTCACAGCGTTGCACCCAATAGGATTAGAGATGGTTACTGTGTGAATCCCAGCGACCCACCCCATCTTTGTCGCGTCCACCGTCCAGTAGCCTTGCTTACTCCCTCTGCCCCCATCTCAACCCGTGTGTAATCACCGCTGACACGGAGGGAGGAGTCACCCTGAGGAAGTCAAACTCCCTCATTCACACAGCACAGCGCAGTCCCAGGGCTTCGCCCCAGACCCCACCTGGCCTGGCTGGGAGTCGGGAGGGAAGGGCTCACAGGGGACAACTGGCGTCTCCACTGCGGTCACCCAGACACCACCTGTTAGGTCTGTTGTGGGGAGCAACTCGGACTAGACTAAGTTACTGGAATTAAGACTTATTCTATGCATCTGCTCTCCCACAATATGGCGCTGGGAGAGGAGTAAACAACTTCTACACAGCTGCCTCCAGTTGCACCAATAACCTGTAGGAGCTGATCCTGCTCCTGATTGGAGGAGAGCAGCGTACTCGGTGTGTGGGTAGCAGAGTTGGGATTGGTGGAAGAGGACTATAAAGGAGGAAAGAGACAACATGCACCAGGAACGTCTAAGGGGAACATCCGAATAACATCTGAGCAGCCCCTGAGAGAGCCGGCCGGCTGGCCAGCGGTGTACCGCTCCCCCGCGGAAGTGGGGAAAGTGGCAGGGGGAACCGCCCTTCCACGGAGGTGGAAGGGTCGGCAGCCAACCCGGGAAGAACCAGCAGCAAACCTGGGAAGGGCCGAGCAGACAATAGAACAGCGCAGGGTCCTGTGTCGTTCCTCCACGAAGAGGGGGAGCGACAGTCTGTCTGCACTTGCCCGTCTGAGCTCTGCTCCTTCGGGAGGAGGGATTTCACAGCCCTTGGTGTTGAGGCAGTTCTTTGCACACAGTAGGTACAATTCCATTCACCCACCCCCTTGCTTACTTAGTCCCAAGGTAAAGCAGAGAGAAAGCTATGTCGTGTGGGCATGCCTTAGGTCATACGTCTGGGGCAACTTCATGCTGCAACCCCGGAGTTCCTTCAGCCACGGCTGGCACTAGGAGTGCAGAAAGTAGACTCCAAGGCGGGCCTCTCAGACCCCTGTGTTCACGATTCCCGGGAGTGTTTCAGTGCTGGGTCTGCAGCTCGGGGCGGGGGCGGGGGCGGGGGCCCTGGCCTCTCTTCAGCCTCCAGGTACCGACTGTTCTCAGGGTCTGTACCCCACGCTTTGAGCAGGGAGACTCAGAAGAGCATAGAGAATCTCTCCCTAAGTTTACTTTTCCAATAAATACAATCTTTTTAAAAAAGGAAAACTGTACATTTGTATAATTATATATATTATATGTATACTATGGTATAATCATAAGAGCAAAGATTTTTTAAGAAAAAGCATATTCATAGTAATGAGAGAGGTGAGGGATTTTCTGGACCGAGTAGGTGAGTATGTGCTGCTGGGAGGTCCACAATGGTCAAGGGCACCACCTGGGACAGCTGATCGGAAACCACGGGAATGGGCAAATCAGAGAACTGGCAAAGAGCTGTGTCTGAGGCTTACTCCAGCCTCTTATGGTGACTGACAAGGTGGTGAAAGGTCTCAACACTTGCTAAATGCTTCAAATGTTGGTTTTAACTGATTTGTTTGGCAGGCAGCAAGACAGAAAGGGACAGAGATACAGAGCTCTTATCCAGTGGCTCTTTCCCCAAATGTCCGCGGAGACGAAGACCAAAGCCAGGTGCAAGAAATTCAATCCACGTGACCCCATGTGGTTAGCAGGTACCCAATCATTTGAATCACCGTTGCTTCCCAGGGACTATATAAGCAGTAAGCTGGTGTCAGGAGCCAGAAATGTGTATCAGACACAGGTGTGTCAACATGCAACCTAGGTATCTTAATCACTAGGCACGTGTCCACTCCTGTTCACCTTTAAATATAGGATCAAAAATATATTTCCTGAGTAATTTCAACTGCAGCAATCAAAATTTCAAGAATGTTTAATGCCTGATAATATTCTTAAAAATCATAACAATGACTCACTTGTTATATAACGATATATGGGACTGGCAAAAATCTTCTTACTAAAGTAATTATTCGCTTAGGGACATCGCAAGGAAGACTGAAAATAAACTCATATACCATTCCTCTTCTACTTGCGTGTAAAAGAAAATGTATTATAAAGTTACCATATGTGCAGGTATTTAAACTTACCTTAATTCTATTATTTTTTCCATAAAACATTTTAAGTCAATGTGTTTATTATACCCCTCACCTGGCCCCCCATTTTTTGATATGAGCTTCCAGGGATAGTCTGCTATGCTAACATATGCTGTTAGTACTCAGATTCTTTTTTTTTTTTTTTTTAATTTATTTGACAGAGTTAGACAGTGAGAAAGACAGAGAGAAAGGTCTTCCTTCCGTTGGTTCACCCCCCAAATGGCTGCTACGGCCAGAGCTATGCAGATCCGAAGCCAGGAACCAGGTGCTTCCTCCTGGTCTCCCATGCGGGTGCAGGGCCCAAGCACTTGGACCATCCTCCACTGCCTTCCTGGGCCACAGCAGAGAGCTAGACTGGAAGAGGAGCAACTGGGACTAGAACCTGATGCTCATATGGGATGCCGGCACTGCAGGTGGAGGATTAGCCAAGTGAGGCATGGTGCCGGCCCAGTACTCAGATTCTTAAAGTATGCACCACAGTGCACTGAGTGCCACAGCAAACTCACCAGAGTACCACTAGACAATTTTCCACGTTCAAAGTCCGATGGTGCACAAGGAACTACTTGCAAATTAGGTGTCATAGTCAAATGGTTACTAAGATGTCAGGATACAAATATTCATTATGCTATTTGAACCAAATTACTTAACAATGAAGCCTATAGGCAAAATTAAACAGTATTGATGGGGGTGGCTTCCGTAGCAGCAGTGGGATGCCCACATCCCATGTCAGAGTGCCTAGTTTGAGTCTCAGCCCCTCTGCTTCCAGCCCAGCTTCCTGTTTGTGCACCCTGGGAGGCAGCAACGTCAGCTCAAGTACTTGGGTCCCTGTCACCTCCATGGGAGACTTTAATCAAGTCCCAGGCTCCTGTGTTAGCTGGGCCCAGCAGGCTAAAACAGCATTTGGGGGGTGAACCAGCAGATGGACGCTCTCTCTGTGTCTCTTTGTCTCTGCCTTTCAAACAAAGCAACATACATACATACATACATACATATCCCTGAGACAGTAAGAGTACTGTGGCCTGCAGCCTTCTGAATCCAAGTCAAACAAAACATATCCTCCACTCCTGACGCACGGGCCTGCCTGCCCGTATTTCCCGCTCTTGGCTCACACTTCCGTTCAATGAGGAGACTTGGACTCAGGCAACAGAACACACTTATTTTATGGTCCTGTTTAAAGTGTACACAGTGTAGGGGCCGGCGCTGTGGTGTAGTGGGTAAAGCCACCACCTGCAGTGCTGGCGTCCAAATGGGCACCAGTTCGAGTCCACTTCCAATCCAGCTCTCTGCTGTGGCCTGGGAAAGCAGTAGAAGGTGGCCCAAACCCCTGGGCCCCTGCATCTGGGTGGGAGACCCGGAAGAAGCTCCTGGCTCTGGCTTTGGATCAGCACAGCTCCGGCTGTTGCGACCATTTGGGGAGTGAACCCACGGATGGAAGACCTCTCTCTCTGCCTCTGCCTCTCTGTAACTCTGCCTTTCAAATAAATAAATAAATCTTAAAAAAAAAAAGAAAGAAATGAATCTGGAAGTGATGTAGGGAGGATATATATATATATATATATATATATATATTTTACAGGCAGAGTGGACAGTGAGAGAGACAGAGAGAAAGGTCTTCCTTTGCCGTTGGTTCACCCTCCAATGGCCGCCGCAGCCAGCGCACCGCGCTGATCCGATGGCAGGAGCCAGGAGCCAGGTGCTTTTCCTGGTCTCCCATGGGGTGCAGGGCCCAAGCACCTGGGCTATCCTCCACTGCACTCCCGGGCCACAGCAGAGAGCTGGCCTGGAAGAGGAGCAACTGGGACAGAATCCGGCGCCCTGACCGGGACTAGAACCCGGTGTGCCGGCGCCACTAGGCGGAGGATTAGCCTAGTGAGCCACGGCGCCGGCTGATATATTAATTTTTACTCCAGGTCCCTGTGTTACACAGACAATGCAGACACCTTTAAGATGCGAAAGTGCTAACAAATATTATTCAAAAGATGAGACAGTGAACACACATACACGCATGCGTGTGGGTTGTACCACAGAGAAATATCCATCATGAGTGGGCAGTAGGCCAAAGGATTGCTCAAAGGGAGGAAGTGGGGGGGTAAGGAAGGAGAAACAGGGGACCTCCAGCTGTGACTGGCAGCAAAAGAGAGAAAGCCCCTCCAGTGGTTGGCCTCTTTTATTAGGTAGGGGTGGTGCCTCTACAGGTGTGAAGTCACCTGGGAATCGTATGGCACCTTCCCAAGTTCCTCATGGAGTCTCCCCTCAGATCCTGGCTGCAGTGGGTGCACCCGAGGAGAGGGGTGTTTGGTTACAAGTAGGAGGACAGAATTACATACGGGGGCTTGAGACTTCTAGCTCAGCAGATCTAAACTAACTACTTGCCCATGTATCCCACAGCAGAAGCGTCTATTTTGTTCCATTCTTAGCTCACTAGGATGGGTTAGGAAGTTTGCCAACTGCCTAATAACCTGCTTCTTCACCTTAGATACCAAGCCAAACATTCACTTACCCCTCACATGGCCACAGGGCACGGTTTGTTAATTTACTTTGTCCTTGACTGTAGATACTTATTCTGGTCTTGATACTGAGGAAACAAAGTGCCTTCAGCCTCTTCTGCCAGCACTGTCCACACACAGCCTCTGCGTACCACTTCCGACTGACATTATCACCTAAAATGGAAAAACAATGACCACGCTGCACTTACAGCAGATCACTCCAGTGAAATGCACCGCAATAAATGTAAGTCTGAAGTTCGTTTTAATCCAGACTTTAAGATTTAATGGAAAATGGGAAGCTACAGGTATGTTCTGGATTCCTCACTCTGGAATGACATGCTCTCTGGAGCTAGTGCAGGGCAAAAACCTCCCGAAAACACTTCCTGAGACGTCTAATGTGCTAACAGACGTTCATGCGTGTGGCTCGCTGACACTGGGACGTTCCAGAACGTGAGACACACAAGAGGGTGCTGCGGTGCTAAGCCCAACCCTCCCCACCCCGTTCAGTAAGAGGCTGCCCTGCACCTGACCCATGTCCATGTCTGGATGTCCACTTAGAGTACTCTTCACTACACTTCTTCCTTCCTACCACAGACGTGTATCAGTTACCATGTAGATAACAGGCAGAGTTAGACAGTGAGGGAGGAGACAGAGAGAAAGGTCTTCCTTCCGTTGGTTCACCCCCTAAATGGCCACTACGCCCAGCGCACTGCACCGATCCAAAGCCAGGAGCCAGGCGCTTCCTCCTGGTCTCCCTTGCGGGTGCAGGGCCCAAGCACTTGGGCCATCCTCCACTGCCTTCCCGGGCCACAGCAGAGAGCTGGACTGGAAGAGGAGCAACCGGGATAGAATCCGGTGCCCCAACCGGTACTAGAACCTGGGGTGCCGGTGCCACAGGCAGAGGATTAGCCCAGTGAGTCGCAGTGCTGGCCAAACTGGAAAATCTTAAGAAGCCATGTCCATCTCTCAGGGCCTATCACTGTCCATTTCTGTGCTAGGATTCTAATAACGAATAAAACCTCAGCAGCTAGGTGAGTCTGTCTTCAATCCCTTAGGCCAAGGAAATGCATCGAGGGAGCTCCCTGTGTGCCCAGCTCCCGTCCAGGCCAAGCCGCATGGACACAGATGCAGAGAGGCCGTGGTCTCTGCCTGCACACAGCCTCCAGTTCTGACGACAAACCTCAGCACCTGAGAGGTTGTGGCTTCCGCCCTGAAGTTGCTTATGCTCTTACTAGGAAACCCAAACAGGCATAAAGGACCAAGCTACCAAAGCAGACGCAGACAGACTATTACGGTAGCAAGGTGCAGGCCATCGGGTCAGGGCGTCTGGTCACCCGGCCACTTGCTAGGAACCCGGTATCCGTGTTCCGGGAGAACTCGATTTGCATCTGGAGAGAAAGTTGCAGCTACCGAACACACAGACCACACTGGGGGCGAGACTCCGAGCGCCGCTCCAGAACGTTCTGTAGTGCACACACCTGGGCTCCTCCCTCTGGGCTGGGCTAACGCCACTCTCCAGTCTAGGGGCCATCTTCTACTGCTTTCCCAGGCCACAACAGAGAGCTGGATCGGAAGTGGAGCAGCTGGGGCTCAAACCGGCACCCAATATGGGATGCCTGCACTGCAGACGGTGGCTTTACCTGCTACACAACAGCGCCAGCCCCATAATTTGGAGATTTTTAAAAGGTTATTTCAAAATGTAAATCAAGGAAATTGGCAGATGGAAAACACCACAAGTATAGAAATGTGCACTTGGTAAGAAAGGTTAAGGAAGAGTTTTTTTGAATAAAGGACATGGTTTCTAAGAATGACTTTATCCTGATGGCTAGTTTACTCTAGACTGAATGGAAATGATGGAATGTTTCAGGTCAGTTGAAGAGGGTGTGTGGAAGTCACAGAAGGTTATGAAAGAAAGACATTTTTGGAAAAATAAGCTATGAATCTATTTCTCTTTGACATAGAATTAGAATCTGATCCTCTGTTAAAGCAATGAGTCACAGTGATCTGTTATGTTCTCTTAATGTCTCTGTTAGGTCCTATCGTTTAAAGAGCTCAGTTCTTATTATTAAGTTACGATTTGTTTAAATAGATGCTTATTCTAAAACATTTGAATAACCACCTTGTAACAATGATCAAATCAGGTCTACGTTATGTCATCATGTTAAGGGAGCTTATTTTAACCAGATATTTTAAGCCTTCTTGGCATCCTTGACAGGCATTCAAAAAAATCCATAATTTGGACTTTGAAATTTCCAGTAAATTTGGACTTTTATTTTTCTAGTTCGGGCCCAACCAGAAATATCACAGGATATATGTCTCTCATCTTGTAGAGACACCAACTAATCAGGATATTTGGATTATGCTAGGAGTACTGTTAAGATGTGAAGTGGTAATAAATTTTAAGCTTTGATAATATAAAATGCTACTGATACAAATGTCTGAAAGCTAAGTCTAATGACCTGGTGTTACTAGACGTGATGGTTTTCTTAATGAGAAAGGCCCAGAGGCCTAAAAGGGTTAAAATGTTCAAATGTTCTGTAAAACCCTACAGTAAGCAAGTGCCTCTTGTTGATTAATGAGTTTAAGGTTTTAAACATGACTATTTAGAGTCATCCACGGTTCTGTACAGGTTCTGATGGACTTTTTTCAGCCACTTCCATTGTATTCAGTACTTTGGGATGGCTCTGTAAACAGATGAAGCCAAGATTGCACTACAGGTTCCAACTGAAAGAAAGTATGGTTAATTCCGCTTACTAGGAGCAGACAGTAATCTGAATCAATTGGTAATTAAAAAAAATAGTTAAAGAGTTTAAGAAGCTATTACTGAAACTACTTTATTATTCTGTCTTGTAATGTTGCATGTGTGCACATATTGTATGTCTACATGGGAAAATTTATTAAAAACTCTGTTTCAATTGGCTTATAGATAAAAGATTGCTCATAAATTTAAACTGCAAAAATTAATCAAAGATATATTTTGATTCATGTGACCTGAATCTCCGTATCAGATGTTTTAAATCTGTTGGTAGAAAGAAACTAAAAATGTTTTTATATGTTTGTGCTTGAATTTGCTGGTTAAACAAGCTACACCACGTTAGATATTTAAGAGATGTTTCCAAATACATGTATTCTTAAAAATTATAGAAGGCATTGGCTCTTCCGGTGAATGTTATCCTAAGTTGTTACCTAATGGTTGAAGTCGCTTGCTAAGTTTTCATTTGATACTGCTATTGTCAGTGAGCGACCTGGGACTTGCTCCTCGTTCCTCTCTTCCAAGCACGACTTTTCCCCTCATTTCTCTATTCTCTTCGAGGTGTGAAATGACTATGCTGAATGAAGGACTCTAGGACACACAAGTTGATCTTTAGACCTTATAAAGGGATGGCTAACATTTTCTGTGATAGCACAGCCGAAAGGAGAGCTTAAATTACAACTTCACAGCTAGATTTACTTCGCCATGGGCACAGTACACAGGCAGAACCTCCCTTTCAGATCAAACAAAGGGAGAGAAAGTTTTAAAGTGAGGACATGGCTTTCCTCAAAGGCATTGTCTACCTCAGAATAAACCACTCGGGCCGGCACTGTGGTGTAGTGGGTGAAGCCTCCACCTGAACGCCATGGGCGCCGCTGCTCCACTTCCCATCCAGCTCTCTGCTGCGGCCTGGGACAGCAGTGGAGGGTGGCCTAGGTCCTCGGGCCCCTGCACCCACATGGGAGACTCGGAGGAAGCTCCTGGCCCCTGGCTTCGGACTGGCGTAACTCAAGGCCATTGCGGCCAATTGGGGAGTAAACCAGTGATGGAAGACCTCTCTCTCTCTGCCTCTCCTTCTCTCTCTCTATAACTCTGGCTTTCAAATAAATAAATTAAAAAAAAAAAAAAAAAAGACCAGAACATGCCTGTGACTGCAGACTTCTAGTTTAGGCCACTGAAGATTAGAGATGGGACTTGAGCACCCCCTGGACTTGCATCCTTCGGTCTGCTTTAAAAAAAAAAAAAAAAAAAGGAGGAAAGGAAAACCAGGCATCGGAAGCAACGTAAAGGTAGGTGGCAGGCCTATGACAGGTGGCTCTGTGCGGTGGTCTGCCCTCAAGGAGACCCAACAGGCCAGGCCACTGCAGTGGTTTTCGACATGGAAATCTAGGGCTTCAGCAGAAGGCAGTTTATAAAGAGCCCTGGCAGCTCTGCCAGCCAAGACTGGATCACTGGACATGGACCTGCCCTGGAGCCGAAGGACCCCTGGGTCAGAGCCGCAGACCTCGCTGGCTCTCAGCTGAAAAGCCCTTCACCAGCGGGGAGGTGATGGCCGAGTAGGGTCAGCAACACAGCAGGCAGAGCTGTAGACTTCCTGTTGGAGATGCCACCTGCCTTCACCCGGCCAGCTCCCCTCCCAGGCCAGCTCGGTAACGGAAGTCAACCGGTGCCTTCCCTGGAGGTTCTCACTTCCCCAAGTGCTGCTACAGGGGTAGACTCGGTCCCCGCCCAGGAGGCAGCGGCTTGAGACACCGCCCATGCCAGCAGAGTACCTCGGCGCCCCATGCCGGCAGGAAGCAGCTATAGGACAGATCACCGCCCCTCTACCCGTCCTGGACATTTGGGGCTGATGTGATCCCGTACAGCTCCTGCTTTGTAAAAAACAAAAGGGGGGAATGTCAGTAAAATGGCACAGTCTTATCTATGGCGCAATCTACACCCCAACACCACCCTAGGCTCTAGCCCCCGCCGCCCCTGCTGGATGCCAGGTGGCCCCAGGGCCCAACCACCGGTGCCAAGCTCCACCCCCACCCTAATGGGATTCGCTGCTCCTGCTTCCCTGCCTGCCCCCTCAACGTTTTGACCATTCCTGAACAGGTGACTTGCTCGCTCTCCATCTCCTGATCTCTCACTCTCGCCCTCTCCCCCGTCTCCTGATCTCTCTCGCTCTCTCCCTGTCTCTCGCTCTCTCCCTCTCCCCCTGTCTCTGGATCTCTCTCCCTCTCTCCCCGTCTCTGGATCTCTCTCGCTCTCGCCCTCTCCCCCTGTCTCTGGATCTCTCTCCCTCTCTCCCCCTGTCTCTGGATCTCTCTCCCTCTCTCCCCCTGTCTCTGGATCTCTCTCCCTCTCTCCCCTTGTCTCTGGATCTCTCTCCCTCTCCCCCTGTCTCTGGATCTCTCTCCCTCTCCCCGTCTCTGGATCTCTCTCGCTCTCTCCCTCTCTCCCCCTGTCTCTGGATCTCTCTCGCTCTCGCCCTCTCCCCCTGTCTCTGGATCTCTCTCCCTCTCTCCCCCTGTCTCTGGATCTCTCTCCCTCTCTCCCCCTGTCTCTGGATCTCTCTCCCTCTCTCCCCCTGTCTCTGGATCTCTCTCCCTCTCTCCCCTTGTCTCTGGATCTCTCTCCCTCTCTCCCCCCGTCTCCGGATCTCTCTCCCTCTCTCCCCCGTCTCTGGATCTCTCTCCCTCTCTCCCCCGTCTCTGGATCTCTCTCCCTCTCTCCCCCGTCTCTCGCTCTCTCCCTCTCCCCCTGTCTCTGGATCTCTCTTACACTCTGCTTCTCCCTCTTTTCCTTCTTCGCCCCTTGCCTTGGGTCTGTCGGGTGCCCCCCAGTAAGCCCTCCCCCTTACTCCGGTGTTCTGTGTGCTTCGGGGCGCCCTGCACGCTGCCCCCCGGGCAGAGGTCCGGGGCAGCGCCACTTTCAAGGAGCAGCCCCCTCCCTCAGCGCCTCCCCCTCGCTGGGGCTCCCACACTAGGGCGTGGACCAGGGGACAAGGAGCTGGGACAGGGCCCCGCCTGCCTCACTCGGGTGGGGGCTCTGAGGACCCAACTCTTCCCCCCGGAGCCTTGGGGATGTGCTGGGACGTGGAGCTGGCGCCATTCCGGACTGAGAAGGGGCCCTTTGGGTCCCGGCCCGTGCCCCGCTCTGCAGCCCCTACCGCCGCCGAGCTGCGGCCCGCTGACCCGGTCCCAGGGTCGGCTGACCCGGTCCCGGGCCGGCTGTGCGCGGCCTTCTAGCTCATTCTCAACCGGCCTGCGAGCTGCGGCGGCGCGGCCTCTGCTCGAAGACTTATCGCTTGATTGTCACCGAGTTCCAGGGTGGCCCTGCCCGGACCCGCCAGAGCAAAGTGACCGAAAGCAACCAGTGCGAGCCGGGCAGCCGCCAGCGCCTAAGCCATGCCGGGCACGAGGTCCACGCCGGCCAGGCCGACGTGACCGGGCCAGGCTGAACACCGGGCACTCACGGGCCCAGCCTCTACAGTCCACGCAAACGCTCCGCAGACCCGAGCTCGCACCGGAAGGAGCCCTGGGAACCGGCCCCGGCGTCCCGACCTCGGACCCGGGCCCGCGGGGCACCCCTGGGCGGCCTCGGCTCCCCGCGGGCCGGTCACGCGAGACGGCAGCTCCGGCGGGAGCCCCGGGCCCCACGCCCTCACCGCGCGGCGCTCGGGGGCCTCGGGACGCGGGCCGGGCTCCGCTGTCCCGCAGAGGACATCTGCGACTGCCCCGGGGACCTTCAGGCCCGCGCCGGCCGCCGGACCCGAGCCGAGCTCCGGGCCTCGCGAGTTCTCCTCAGACGGACGCGGCGGGGCGGCCCCGTGCAGCGCGGAGGGGCGGGGCCGGGGCGGGGCCTGCGGGAGGGGCGGGGCCGGGGCCTGCGGGAGGGGCCTCGGGTGAGGCGGGGTCCGTAGGCGGGGCCGAGCGGCCGCGGGCGCGCGCGGAGAGGCGGGGCCTCGGGGTGAGTGAGGAGGGGTCCGTAGGCGGTTGGGGTCTGCGAAGGGGGCGGGGCCGCGGGTGCACGGGGCCTGGGGCTCCTGCTGGCCTGGGCAGCAGCACTCAGGGCTCAGCCTATGGCAGATCGGGCTCAGGCAGGGGCCCCGAGGCAGCAGCAGGCGCGCGCCTCGGGTGACAGAGGGCCAGGGGCTGGCACCTGCACATCCCAACCTTGTACGCCCTTCCGCCCTTGGTGCCCGAGCTTGTGAATGGGCACCTGAGCACGCCCAGCTCCTGGTCAAACACAAACAAGCCCAGGGGCTGGCGCTGCGGCCTCCTAGGTAAGCCTCCGCTGCGGCGCCGGCATCGCATGTGGGTGTGCAGCCCTCGGCTGTGGCCTGGGAAAGCAGTGGAGGATGGCCCCAGTCCTTGGGCCCTGCACCCACGTGGGAGACCTAGAAGAAGCTCCTGGCTACTGGCGTTGGATCTGCTCACCTCCGGGCCTTTCCACCATTTGGGGAGTGAACCAGCGGATGGAAGACCTCTCTCTCTCTGCCTCTCTCTGTAACTCTACCTTTCAAATACAATAATTTAAAACAAACAAGACTACCTTGGTGCAATGCTTGAAGTCCACTCCTCCTTTAGCCATACGGATTTCCCTCCAGCTTTTTGAAGACCCTGCCACCCTCTCAGTCACAAATACAACTAAATCCTCAGCCTCTGTGTGAGGGTGAGCGAAACCCATCTCTCATAGACCCAGAGGCCAACAGCTGTTCCCACTTTGTAATCGAGAGAGAGAACAGCTTAGCATGATGGCCCAACCTGCCTGTGAGCCCAGCCAGAGCACAGAGTTCCAGGGACAGCAGAGGGGCTCAGAGCTCACCCTAGTCCTACGTGCAGCTTGGGCAAAACAAAAACACTGGTTTTCTAATCGCAAGGGTGGGTAACAGGGGCTGCTGAGCTGTGGGGGGCAGAGTTCAAACGACCCCCAGGTTCTCACCGGTTGTCAGCTCTGGGCTGCAAGGACACGCATTCGAGCGCCACGGCCAGCACGTGCTTGCTAGACCTAAGAGCGGACCCGGAAGGGCGCTCTGCACTGAATTCTCGCTGTGGGGATGCTCCCGCCCCAGGCCACAGCCGAGCCACCACACCCGACCTGAAACGCAGCCCACCCCGTGGTCGAGGTCCAGCCCCGTGGGGCAGGAACACACGGGCCCCACTTCCTCCTCCGCAGGGCGGGGCCCACGGAAAGCACGCCCAGCGCCCACTTCAGGTGACAGCCGGACGCCCCCTCACGGATGTACCTGACACGGACCCCACAGAAACCCTGAGCTCCTGAGCCCAGAACTCCCGCTGCCTCGTCAGCCTTCCCTGCGGGGCCCAGGGGCAGGGCTGTGCAGGGCCCCCGTCTGTTCATGGCTGGATGACCGCTCGTGACTGCTGAGTGCGGGCAGGCCCGAGCTGCCTGCTTCGCGTCCACAAGACTCAGGACACAGCCAGAGCCCACGTGAGCAGCCTCAGGCCCTGAGACACCGGCCCGCGGGGCTGGAGCGTCCTTCATTCCCCATCAGCCACTGCTTTCTTTTGAAGAAAAAGACTGACTGACTGACTGACTGGCTGTCGGAGGAGCAGAGATCTCGCATCGGCTTCGGGGAGGCACCAGGCCCCCGCGCACATCCATCTGTGATCGCCAGGCCGGTCAGCATCAAGCCTGGAGCCCTGTACCCGCTGTCCCTTGGCGCTCTGGCGCTGCACCGGGGGCCAACGTGGCTCAGCCTGGTCACCGAGCTCAAACCCTCTGTAGATCAGCCTCCGTCCGGGGCCAGCGACTCCTCCCCACCCCCGCCCACGGTCCCCCAGACCACTAGGACAAACTCCTCCTGGGAGGCCTGTCCCGCTGCCACCGCCAGGACTGGGACTCTGCTGCATGGCCAGCGCCTGGACGAGGGGGAAGACGTGGGGCTCCTGCTCTCGTTCAGCACGTCGACCGAGCGCCGACCCTGTGCCAGGCGCCGTCCCAGGAATGCGGAAGTCCACGGCAGTCAATGCAGGAGCCTAGCGACAGCACGCCGCCTGCCCCGACACCTTGCCCGTCTGGGTCTCTCAGGCTGTCCAAGTGCCCCAGCAGCACCTGGCCGCGCGACCCCGTAGGAGGATAACGAGACAGACGAAGGCTGTGGTGGGCGGGACTGCTTTACTAATGGTGACCCACGTCCGCACTGTGCATCTCAGATGTAAATGGTATGTACAGGCCACGGACAGACCGGGGCAGGATTCCAGTCACGGCTGCGTTAAGGCTGCGGCTGCGTCCTTACACCCTCCAGCTGTACAACAGGAACGCGTTCTGCTGCCTCTGACGGAGCAGAACACGGCACGGACGACCGCACAGATGAACGTCACACTGGAAACACGGAGAACCGAGAGGGAAGCACTAGCACGTCTACACCCCAGTGCACGCGGGGCCGAGGGTGACACGCGGGGCCGGGGAGGCGCCTCCTTCACGGGGCTCCTGGCTCTCATGGCTGCCGCTCCGCCCCATCAGGGCTTCCCGCTCTGCTGCTTCTGCTTAGCTGCCCTCTGGGGCTGCTCTTCTCAGCTCCTGCTGGTAGGAGGACAAGACCTGCGCCCAGGGAGGAGGCAGTTCCCGTCACACAGCGAACATCAACGGGCCTGCCTGCCTTCTCCCGCGAGCGTCTTCCTTCAATGGCTCCGACAGCTCGGCCCTGGCAGAGGGGCACAGAAATACTGCGCGCCTGGAGGCCTCGGGGCTGCACCTGCACCGCAGGGAGGTGACTCAGGGCGCGCAGCTCGCGCACAGGCAGACGCTCTTGTGGAGGGCTGGTGCCTGGAGGACGCGCCGCGTCAGCCCCGCACCCGTCACGGCCACACGCGGCTCTGCCACAGCACGGCCCAGCGCCCTGTGTCCACTGCTCCTGCTCCTTGGAAAGGAGAGGGGGCTTCCCTCCGACCAGGTGGGATGAGGAAGTGAACCACTGGCCACGGTGTGGTTGCCCTTCCCTGGCCCAGCCTCGTGGCCAGCGTCTTGTCCTCTTGACCGTGGTGTGGAGAGGCAGTGACCGTGAGCACCGTCGTATTGACCCGTCAGTGGCTTCTCCAGACAGCTCAGCGGCCATCACATCCCTGCCTGTCCCCCCTGCGGCTCGGGGAGCACGGGAAGCCCGTCCAGTGGCCCCAGCAGCGCCGGCCCGGAGGGCTCTGCTCTTTCTAGGCGTGGGGAGGTCGTGGCAAACGCTTCGCAGAGTGACCCACACTCAAAGTCGAGGGGAGCGACCCACCCCCGATGCCAGCCCGAGGCCTCCCCAGGGAAGTCACCCAGCGGCCCTTCCATGCAGGGCAGTTCATTCTAAGGCACTGCGTTTGGAGGACAAGCGAGCGAGGTCAAGGGCACTAGAGCCGCAGCCTGGGGGGGACACAGCCTGGAACAGACCAGGGCAGCAGCTCTGGTGACAACCGCCTGGCTCCAGAGTGCGGCGTGTCCGGTTCGTGCGTCCGTGTGTTAGCGTGAGCTCCCCCCTGCGACCTGAACACCCTTTCCTTTGACAAAAGCAGTGCCCGCTGCGGAGCGCCGTCCCCATGTCCAGTGTGCGTGCAGTGCCGGGATGCCACAGGCTGCCGCCTCCCTGCCTGGGAGCAGGGCTGCAGCCACGCGGTGGCGCCTGCCGTCTAGGGAAACAAGCGACAGCTCCTCTCTGGAGGAGACGGGGTTTTCTAGGAGCACTGAGCCGTCCTGGACGGGGGCAGGGTCGAGACCTAAGTTTCGCTTGGCCGTACCACAGGGCCCGCGCTGCCTCCCCGCTCAGGGACTCGGCTACTTCCTGGAGTTGGACCTGAGCCCGAACAAGGCGATGATGTCCATCATTGCCTGCTTCACGTGCCTCCCAAAGCGGTGAGAATCCTGCGACAGAAAACGAGACTCGTGAAACGCGGGCCCCCAGCGTTTCCAGTCCTTGTACATGGAATCTGACAAGGAGTTCAATTAAAAACGTCTTTGAGGCCGGCGCCGCGGCTCACTAGGCTAATCCTCCGCCTTGTGGCGCCGGCACACCGGGTTCTAGTCCCGGTCGGGGCGCCGGATTCTGTCCCGGTTGCCCCTCTTCCAGGCCAGCCCTCTGCTGTGGCCCGGGAGTGCAGTGGAGGATGGCCCAGGTGCTTGGGCCCTGCACCCCATGGGAGACCAGGAGAAGCACCTGGCTCCTGCCATCGGATCAGCGTGGTGCGCCGGCCGCAGCGCGCCGGCCGCGGCGGCCATTGGAGGGTGAACCAACGGCAAGGGAAGACCTTTCTCTCTGTCTCTCTCTCTCTCTGTCCACTCTGTCAAAAAAAAAAGTCTTTGTGCCAACTCTAAGCTTTGATCTTGTGGCTTCGGCATTATCCTAGCCATGTTCTAGGGAAGCGTCACAGTCCCTGGACGCGTGACTGTTCCCACCTGAGGCTAAACACTGCGTCAACACTGTCGGCAAAGGAGCGCCCGTTCTGCCGGCTCCAGCGTCCCTGGCGGTGCCTGGCAGGATGAGGGTGCCGGGCCTGGAGCGCTCACTGCGCCTGAGATCCACACGGCCCCGCTGCACCATGCGGGCATGTTTTGTTTTCAAAAAAAAAAAAAAGGTTTTATTTATTCGCGAGGCAGAGGGAGAGAGGGAGCTCCCATCCGCTAGTTCGTTCCCCCGATGCCCACGCCGGCTGGGGCTGGGCCAGGTGGAAGCCGGGAGCTGGACCAGAGGCTCAGGAGCAGAGCTGGGGCCTCCAGTACGGGACTCAGGTGTCCTGACAAGGGCCTGCCCGTGTGTGGCCTCCGAGTCCAGCCCCCTGGGCGCCCCTTCCACCCGCCCCCACTCAGACTGCAAACCAGTGGCCCCAGCGACGGGACCTGCGTCAAACCAGGTTTCTTTAAAACTGCGCAGTGAGAACTTTGAAGTTCACGCATTTGCAATGTAAGCACAGAACAGCAGGTAACTGGACTGGCACATTCTCTCGACCATAGATGCCCACCCCAGGAGGAAGAGGGAGAAAGAGCTCCTCTTCAGGAGACCAGCTCTTACCGTCTCGGGGCTGGAGAACTTGGAGGAAATGTGGAAATTGATGAAGTTCTCTCCCACGATAATGTATGACACACCATAGCCGTCATCCGCAACCTACGGGACACAGTGCTCGAGTGCGCCGCAGGGGAGCGGCCGACGTGAGGACGGGAGCCCGCCCTCAGCACGCGCATACGGAACATGCCCATTCCCTGACAACCGTGCCCACGTAGGAAGCCGGGGCGCCCGGAACCCAGGCGGGCTGCAGAGGGTGGGGGTGGGGCAGGCCTTGTCCCGCCTCCTGCCGCCCACACCTGCTGCACTCACCGGCCCGAAGCCCCCTCCGCTGGACAGGTGGTCCGGGTTCTTGTCAAAGTCGAAGAGCTCCACCTGCTGCTGCGGGGTCTGGCTTGTGGACAACCTCCAGGGCTCAGCCAACACCTGCAGCGAGAAACGGGGGTGCGTTCCGGCGACGCGCGTCCGAATCCCGCCTCCTGGGGGCCTGCGGAGCCCTGGGGAGCGAGGCAGGGCTGCTGGCCTGCTGCCGGCTTCACACGTTAGAGGTGCTGACGGCTGTCACAGCAGACGGAGGCACTCAGCATGTGGCTCCCCAGGGCAACTAAAGCTCACGTCCGCACCATGCGGGATTCTATTAACTGAAACAGCATGAGGGGGAAACACGGACATCCAGTCCTTGTCACGGATGTCTGACGGCTTCAGAGTGTGCAGAATCACGGTAACTGCTGGAGAAGCAGCAGGACAGCCGCACGCCTGAGGCGACGCCAGCCTCCGGCTCTGACACACGGGGTGGCGCAATGCGGGGAAGTGCCTGGGGTGCGGCCATGAATCAGGGGCTGAGCCTGCCAGCAGACACCTCCAGGGGCTGACGACAAGCGGCGCCCGCGCTGCAGACGCACGTCCCGCCCCGCAGCCCACACCCCCGTTTCCAGGCGCCAGGCGGCAGGCCTGCACTCGTGCTAAGCCCACCAGTGGACGAGGGAGCCGCCCCGGGAAGCAGCCTCACCTCCTTCAGGAACGGGGACTCGACCGCGAGGTACTTGGACACCACGTAGAGGCAGAAGAGGTGCCGGTCGATCCCGGCGCCGGTCATGGCGAGGCGGTACAGGTGCTGGTGCTTCTCAGACGCCAGCCTGAACAGGCGGAGCCTCTGTTCCACCTGCGCGGCAAAGGGGGCCCGCACGGTCAGCCAGGCCACGTGGCCGACGTTCCCGGGGAAGGGGGCAGCCGCTTGCTGGGCAGGGGTGCAGGCACCTGGGGCCTCCTGACGTCACACAGGGGGCGGCTGCCCCTGCCCAGACTGGCGCCTGCAATGGAGGGGGGGGTCTCCACACAGAGGGGCAGGTCTCTGGGGAAGCACGCCAGGGCCGCTGTGTGCCTGCCGGCCCTGCGTCAGTTCATCCGACACACACGCGGTCACACAGCGGGTGGCAGAGCGCACGCTGCCCCGGCTCCCGGTCTGCACGCGGAGTTCTGTCCTCTCGCTCACGACCGCGTCACCCTGGGCCGTGACCGCCCCTGCGGAGAGGTCTGGCCCAGGAGGCTCCTAGAGCTGGGCTTCCGGGCCTCTGAAATCGCCCTGAGTGGCTGCTCCAGGTTCTCCGGGCTCGGTGCTGGAATCGCACCAGGGTGCGCGGTGCCCTCAGGGGCGGTCTGTGGCCGCCTGGCCCCTGTGCCCACCTGCTCCTCAAGGCTGTCTTTGGAAAGCCACACCAGAGCCGCCAGCCACGACACTGCTGACCTCTTCCAGCGGAACAGGGAGCCTCTCCTGACCAGAGTGCCCCACGGAAGAGACCCTGCCCGGGGGGGGGGGGGGGTCGGGGGCCCAGGCACGAGCGGACCTCTGCCACGTACTAGGGGCGTGGCCAGCAGTCCGCCGGCCTTCCTCTGAGTCTGTTTCTTCCTCCATGAACGGGAGGTGCTAACACATCACAGGCTGGCGCTGGGATTTCAACAGGCAGCATGCAGAAGCCCCTCGCCTGAGCCTGGCACCCACGGCCCCGCGGTGGCAACAGCCTGCCGAGGCCAGGAGGAAGGCTGCTGCGTGGGCCACTCTTCCTCACCCTCACGCCGACCGCTCCACTGCTCTGCAGCCTCTCCCTGCTGTCGCTCTGTCCCGTGTGTCCTGTCCGGTTCTATTTAAAGACTTGTAGCAAGGACAAGCTGATTTCCAGAAACCCAGTTCAAAACACTGCTCTGCGCCAGCGCTGCGAATCACTAGGCTAATCCTCCGCCTGCGGCGCCGGCACCCCGGGTTCTAGTCCTGGTCGGGGCACTGGATTCTGTCCCGGTTGCCCCTCTTCCAGTCCAGCTCTCTGCTGTGGCCAGGGAGTGCAGTGGAGGATGGCCCAAGTGCTTGGGCCCTGCACCCCATGGGAGACCAGGAGAAGCACCTGGCTCCTGCCTTCGGACAGGCACGGTGCGCCGGCTGCAGCGCACTGGCCGTGGCAGCCATTGGAGGGTGAACCAACAGCAAAGGAAGACCTTTCTCTCTGTCTCTCTCTCTCTATCCACTCTGTCAAAAACAAACAAACAAACAAACAAACAACAACAAAAAAAAACACTGCTCTGTGTGCCATGTCCCTGTCTGTTACACTGATCTCTGTCCTGTCCCTCCTGTGTTACACTGATCTCTGTCCTGTCCCCCTGTGTTACACTGATGTCTGTCCTGTCCCCCTGTGTTACACTGACCTCTGTCCTGTCCCCCTGTGTTACACTGATCTCTGTCCTGTCCCCCTGTGTTACACTGACGTCTGTCCTGTCCCCCTGTGTTACACTGACCTCTGTCCTGTCCCCCTGTGTTACACTGATCTCTGTCCTGTCCCCCTGTGTTACACTGACCTCTGTCCTGTCCCCCTGTGTTACACTGATCTCTGTCCTGTCCCCCTGTGTTACACTGACCTCTGTCCTGTCCTCCTGTGTTACACTGATCTCTGTCCTGTCCCCCTGTGTTACACTGATCTCTGTCCTGTCCCCCCTGTGTTACACTGACGTCTGTCCTGTCCCCCTGTGTTACACTGATGTCTGCCCTGTCCCCCTGTGTTACACTGATCTCTGTCCTGTCCCTCCTGTGTTACACTGATCTCTGTCCTGTCCGTGCTATTCGCTGTCAAGGGTGGAGGGAAGTTGATGCGGGGGGAGGAGGGGTCATGATGAAGGCACAGGGGCCGCACCGCTCCCCCACAGCCCTCAGGAGAGGCAGGGAGGCCTGTGTGTTACCGTCTGGGTGGGGTCCGCCATGGCCAGCACGAAGTTGCAGGACTCGGTGGTGCAGGAGCGCACGGTCTCCGTCCTCCCCTCCCGGAAGAGCCGGGTCATGGAGGCCTCGTAGGTGAGGCAGAACTTGCCCATGTCCTGGGGAAGGAAGAGGACGTCAGTACAGGGCCAGGCAGGCGGACAGGGCTGAGGCAGAGGGTGACTGGCTGGGCTGGCGAGGGGCTGGGAACTGCACCGTGGGCTTTTGTTGTCGTCCGTTCTGACCCACGGCTGTCACGGGGCAGCACACGGGGTGACATCTGCGTCCAGACAGGCTGGGTGGGGGTCAGCACCTGGCCGACCCAGCTCGAATCGCTGTCACTACCCTGTCAGGAGGACGGGTCGCAGCCCTGTCCCCGGAGCAAACTCTCTCCCTGGGGGCAGTCCTGCTTGCACGGTGACCTCTCGGCCCGCGGCGGACCTCAGAGACCATCGCGCTGAAAAGTTCCTCCTGCCTGGTGACACTGCGGCCACCGTGACAAGGCGGCACGACACGGGCTCACCGCGCCACTGCCGGGCCTGTAACGGTCAGCGCACTCGACCACAGGCTGTTCTTAACCCGGCTCAGGATAACAAACCGTGCATTCCAGTTTTTACCGATCACGGGACGCCTCCCACCATTAGCGTGGCCTCTCCCAGCTTACGAGAAAAAGCGAGGCCGGCACGTGGCGTGGCAGCCAAGAGGTCACTCGGCACACGCACACTAGTGGGAGTGTCTGCTCCCTGCTTTCCAATCCAGCTCCTGCTATCTTGCGCCCGGGAAGGCGACAGATGATGACGGCTCAAGCGGCACAGCTCTGCTCCCGCACGTGTGGGGACCTGGACCGAGTTCTGTGCTCCTGGCTTAGGCCTGGCCCAGCCCGGGCTCTCAGACAGGAGGGTGCCTGGAGCTCACCACCAACCCCTGCACCAACGGCCTGCGCTGGGGTCAGGATGGCGACAGGAGCACTTTAGCCGGACAGCCACATCGCCTCGTGCGTTTCCTGCTGTGCCGTCCGTCCGTCCACAGAGGGAGCCTCCTGTGCGTCCCACAGGACTGTGAACCCCGTGTCAGAGACGAACACGCCGGCGTCTGGGAGGCGGGCCCAGGGCGAGGGGCTGAGGTCCCGGGTGGGGGCATGCCCTCGGAAAGTGCTTCTCCACACAGGGTCGCTATAACTGTCCAAGTCACGTCCCCTCCTGGCCTCCCCACAGGCTCCACCACGGCTGTCGGCCGCCGTCCTGAGGCCGCCCAGTCTTAGACTTGAGCTGCAGGGCCGTGCAGAACCAGAGCCAGAGCAGGCCCACGGTCACCGTCTGCACGCCACCCCTAAGGCACTGACGTGCACACACTGCTTTACGGCTGAACGTCTCCCACGACGCACCACCGGCACCGCACGGCAGCCGCACAGTATTCCTCCATGTGACTCACACTGCTTCGCGGCTAAGCAAGCAGCGCAAACACACCTTGCATGGACCTGTCGTCTTATGGATGCTTGTCTCTCAAGATTTCATTGAAGGCAGCGAGCAGCAGAGAGAAGGGGAAGGAAGGAAGGAGGGAGGGAGGGAGGGAGGGAGGGAGGGAGGGAGGGAGGGAGGGAGAGGGCGAGCGCCCCTCCCCTGGTTCACTCCCCAAATGCCCGCCAGAGCCAGGCCCAGGCCACCTTCCGCTGCCTTCACAGACGCCATCAGCCGGGAGCTGGATCAGACGTGGGGCAGCCGGGACTCAAACTGGCGCTCCAACAGGGGTGCACCCATCGCGAACTGGGGCTCCACCCTCTGCCCCGCAGCCCCGGCCCGAGTGCGCTGCCCAGTCGAGTGCGCTGCCCAGTCGGGGCTGAGTCCGCGTGTTCGTCTCCTGAATGAACGCGGCTGTCCCCCTGCCCCGTGAAGCCGTGGGCTGCAGGGGGTGCTCTCGTGTCCCTACAGTGACATCCCCGGTAAGCAGAGCTGCTAACAGCGGCAGGTGGCCCGTCCTCACGATGTAAGGAAACAGCCCAGTGCCTGGGCGCTCGTCTGCACGCCTGCTGTGTGTCTCTGTCCTGGAGGTGTGACTTAGGGGCTCTGCTCTCCTGACACCGAACCGTTGTCCCAGCCCTGATGGTACACACGGGGTCCAACGGCACACACAGGGTCCGATGGCACACACGGGGTCTGACGGCACACACGGGGTCTGACGGCACACACGGGGTCCGACTGCAGGAAGCTGGGTTCCAGCTGTCAGGGATTTACGTGGGGTCCACGCACCTACACGCACGAGTTAAACAGTCTTTCTTTTCCAGGTGTCGCTGCAGATTCTGGAACTGCCTTCCTGGTTCCAACCTGGACTTGGCTGTGACCACCGATTCTAAACGCATCCCAGCTTACTGGACAGTTCATGCAAGTCACCTTTCACTTGTCTGCAGAGCCTATTTTCTGTGCTTCACCTCGGCACTTCTGCAATTCACCCCACCTCTCTGCACCTCACTTTCCACACCTGTGAAATGGGATCGAACACTCCCAGGCGAGAGACTGAAGCAAGAGGGGTGTGAGCCACACAGAGCAGCAGAAGGCACACAACAGAACAAGGGGCCGGCACTGTGGCATAGCGGGTAAAGCCACTGCCTGCAGTGCCGGCATCCCATATGGGCACTGGTTCAAGTCCCGGCTGCTCCACTTCTGATCCAGCTCTCTGCTATGGCCTGGGAAAGCAGTAGAGGATGACCCAAGTCCTTGGGCCCCTGCACCCACGTGGGAGACCCAGAAGAAGCTCCTGGCTCCTGGCTTCAGATCGGTGCAGCTTCGGCCACTGTGGCCAATTGGGGAGTGAACCAGTAGATGGAAGACCTCTCTCCCTCTCTCTCTCTCTCTCTCTCTCTGCCTCTCCTTCTCTCTCTGTGTAACTCTGACTTCCAAATAAATAAATAAATCTTTAAAAAAAAAAACAAAAAACAAAACAAGCACAGCCCAGCTGTGGCCACGGGGACACCACACGCATGGCCACGGGGACACCACGTGCGCCACAGGTGCACAGCACTGAGGTTCCAAAATCAGGCTTCCCGTGGAGAAATGGGGCACATCCTGAGCCAACGCCACACAGACTTCGGTTCCCCGAAACAGGAAGTCTCACTGACGTCCTAGGCGCAGGCCGCTACTGTGACAGGGCTGTCACATGCAAGCCCAGAGCGGCCAGTGCACAGAGAAAGGACACGGGAAGAATTCCGGGGAGACAGGGCCCGGGTCCAGCCAGGGCACCCGACAAGCTGGCGGTGTCCCCACTTGTGGACGAGGACGGCAGAGGTCAGAGCCGTCACGTCATCTGCCCTGAGCGCCAGGGGCCTGTCTCGAGGTCCCTCCCCACCCTGCTTCCAGCTCCGGACCCCCCCCTCCTGTGCCACGCCGGACCACCACCCCTCAGGGCTGCTGCTGTCCTAGCCGCCGGGGCAAAGCAGACCCCGTTCGCCCTACACGCCCGCACAGAGCCAGGAGCGCTGTGCTGTGGGAGCCCGGGGTCGGGCCTTCCACGCCCACTGGACAGCCAGCCTTGGGCGTGTGCGCGGGGCCGCCAGAGTGCTCGCTGCCCAGAGCCGGCTCGTGGCCTCACCCTGTAGTGAGCGAGCTGGAGCGCAAGCTGTACGAAGGCGTCCGGGCTTGTCCGGCACTTCTTGATCAGCCCTTTGCCGAAGCTGTCGAACGGGAAGGAGTGGAGGTCCACGTCGTGTGCCAGGAGCGCCGCGCTGCTCAAGGACGTCTCTATCACCTCTTGACACTGAGAGGAGAGACAGGCGTCACTCGGGGGAGGAGCGACTGACGGGAGAGGAAGACGACCGCAGCCACCAAGTCGCCCCTGCAAACCTCAGGCCTGCGCTGGGTGCCCCCAGGGAGGTCATCCAGAAGCCCCAGGAAGTCACCGGCACAGAGCCCCGCCCTGGCGCAGTGGGGACACCAGCAGAGGCTCCGCGGCCGGCCGCTGGTTTCCAGTGAGATCCCAGAAGGCTTTGCTTTCTGGAGCTCACCGTGGCAACACCCCAGGGATCCCGGTTAAAAACCAAACAAAGGGGCGACGGCATGACGGAGCAGCATTCACCTCCGAGAGTGGGCTCCCACAGCCCCTCCCCCCTCCCGCAGGGCACGCTGACAGTGGGGGGGGGGGGGCTGCGGGAACAGGGGTGCGGGCAGCCTCTGTACCTTGCACCCCTCCTTACGGTAAACCTGAAACTGCTCCAGGAAACGCAGCCTGGCTCGCTACCCGGCCCTAAGGGTGAGTGCTCCTGCACAGGTTAGCTCTCCGCAGACCAGATCTGAGCACACACCTGCCCTGGGGTCGCAGGAGGAGCAGGCGGAACCAGGCAAGACAGGCAAGAGAGGCGGGACTACCGCACTGCCCGGAAAACTTCCTCGCGGGCCGCCGGGCTGCGCTGGCACGAGCTGGCACTGGGACTTGCAGCGCGAACCCTCTTCCCCAGAGGGATCCTGAGGAGGGGGCTGAGCTGTGGCAGGAAGTGAGCTGTCCTCACCCCAGAACTTCACTTCCCGCATTTCAACTCTAAGCTGCAGGTGTTTGACTTCTCTGTCGCGCCCCGCCCAGCGCAAGGGGCACTGCGCCAGTACTGTCCAGGTGCTTCTATGTGGCAGGAGCGTCCGTTACCGAGGCTGCCGGAGCCATGGCAGCAGCGTGGCCCAGTCCGCGTCCCCGGCCCCAGGGACAACACTCGGAAGACCCAGCTGTGAGAGCCGACTCCGTCTCCCAGCACAGGCACACCACCACGGCTCCATGCCCTGGACTCACCTCCTCCGGGATGTCCCACTGCAGCCTGGTGGGGTACGCAATGCCGGGGTTGGTGTCCCCCTTGCAGTGTCCATCCTCCGCGTAGCCCAGCTGGAAGCAGTCGGTGGCCATGACGTACTGTCAGAAACAAGAACAATGAGCCCGGAAGCCAGACAACACAGCTAACGACGTAGCTGGAAACAAGCTGACGTCCCCAGGGAGCCAGCGCACACGGCACTTCTGTCCTCTGCAGACCCTGACGAGGTGGGACTCAGCTCCGCTCCGGAGGAGAGAGATGACACGGGAGGGTCAGCACCTGGCTGAAGACCACACGACTCGCGAGACGCACAGCCAGGATGCACGCTCAAAGTGTTAGCCGCAAACTCACAACAGGAAGCCCCGGGGCCCGGCTCCAGGCCAGGGTCCCTGGTGCTGCCACGCCCTTGACTTTCCTGTGTCACCTGTGTGGTACTAACTGCCACGCCCACGTGGGGACAGCAGACAATGGCCACGGGGACGCAGGCCCAGACAGAGCAGGGGCTCTCCTCCACTGGCGGAAACCTAAGCCGACTCCTAGGACAGGGCTCCCGGGGCACCTGAGCAGCGCCGTGAGAGGGCGGGACACGCAGCCCGCCCTCGGCCCTATGCAGGCCCTTGTGGATTCTGAAGTCTCGGGACACTCAGGACGCTTGTCCAGGGCCGGCGCCTGGCCCAGCAGTGCAGACAGCACTGGAGACCCCACACCGGAGGCAGAGCCGCGCTCAAGTCCTGGCTCTGCTCTGACTCCCGCTTCCTGCTGTGTGCACACTGGGAGGCAGTGCCTGGGCTCCCGCCACTCCCACAGGAGACCTGGATGGAGCTCCTGGTTCCTGGCTTGGGTCTGGCACAGCCCTGGCTATTGTGGTCATTTGGGGAGTAACCCAGCAGACAGAAGATATCTCTATTGTATTTCTTTAAAAGAAAAAATAGTTAAGAGATCAACAGATGCGGGGCTGGTGCAGTGGCGTAGCAGTTGAAGCCACTGCCTACAACGCCAGCACCCCATATGGGCACCGGTTTGAGACCCAGCTGCTCTATTTCCAACCCAGCTCTCTGCTAATGTGTCTGGGAAGGCAGTGAAAGACGGCCCAAGAGCTTGGGCCCCTGCACCCACGTGGGAGACCCAGAACAGGCTCCGGGCTCCCAGCTTCAGCCTGGCCCAGCCCCTGGCCATCGCAGCCATCTGGGGAGGGAACCAGAGGATGGATGGACCTCTGTCTCTCTCTTTCTGTAACTCTCCCTTTCAAATAAATACGTAAATCTTTTCAAAAAAAAGATATTAACATTTAAAAAGTCTTACTTGAAAGGCAGAGACGGAGACCATCTCCTATCTGCTGGTTCATGCCCCAAACACACATCAGCAGCTGGGGCTGTGCCGGGAAGAAACGAGGCTGGGAACACCATCCAGGTGTCCCACGCGGGCGGCAGAGACTCAGCCGAACCATCACCTACTGCGTCCCCGGGAGCAACTGACCGGCGCAGGACTGGAAGCAGGGCTGGGACTTCGCCCAGGCACTCTGATCCAGGCTACGAGCGCGCCGGGCAGCCTCGCAGCCTGCGCCAGGTCGCACGAGGGATGACGCAGCTGCGGATCTGAGGGCAATCCTGGGGCCCATCCCCCACGGACGTGGGGTGACGGTATTTGCCCAAAGCCAGAGAGCCTGCCCACTGCACACCTGAATGACCCGGGAAGTCCATTTCTGCTGTCTTCTCACCGAAACCCTCATGAGAACGCAACCTAAATGCACACGGCGCACCCCGGTCACGGCATGTGTTGCAAGACGGGCGAACCTTGCGAACATCATGCCAAGTTTAGCTCAACCCCAGAGGCTCCGTGTTGCACAACCCCGTTTCTGGGAAAAGCCCACGCCAGGCTGGGCCAGAGAGAGAGCAGACGAGCGCAGGCGGGGCTGGGCACAAAGGGATGCGGGTGCTCTCTCGGGTGCGTTCACACCACCAGGGGAGAACACTGCCCACCAGAGCACCTGCACCCGTGTGAGGGTGATGCTACGGCACTTGGATTATCACTCGTTTTTTAAAAACAAGGTTTCTTAAAAACTGGCATCCTTGAGCTCTAGAAGTTTCCATTCCATCTAGGGCAGTGAAGAATCAAGACAAGAGGCAGGAGCTGGCAAGCTGCCTGTGGACTTTCAGATCTCAAATCTCACACCCAGGTGCCGGTCTGAGCTGCTCCGCCTCTGATCCGGCTCCCTGCTAATGTGCTTGGCAGCAGCAGTGATGGCCCAGGTAGGGGCGCCTGCCCCCAGGGGGGGGACCTGCCTTCGCCTGAGCTGGGTGGGCACTTAGGGAGTGAACCAGCAGGTCGCAGCTCTCACCGTCGCCCCCTTTCTCTGTCACTCTGCTTTTCAAATAAATAAAGAAGTCCTGCACACGCAGGGAGCAGGTCAGGTGCCGCGCGGCTGGGAGGGAGCCGACTGCTCTGGTCTAGGGCAGAGTGCAGTCTCGGGAGGTGTTGGGGAGAAGACGGCAGCGGACACTGCACGCAGACTAGAGGACACGTGGAGCTACGTGGAGGGCGTGGACGCCCGCAACTCAGGACCGCGGGGCGAGAGCCTCAGCGCTGGCTCTGGAGTGAGGCGTGACCAGACGGCAGCAGCCCACGCCACTGGCGGCGCAGCTGCGGGAAGAGCCTGGCTGAGTCCAGCGTGGAGCCCTGTGGGGGCAGCGTGCCTGCCAACCTAAGGGAACGAAAGGGGGCATGTTGCTCTCTCCCACCATCCGGCACCAGCGTCCTGCGACTGGCCCAGAGCGGCTGCGTGGCAGTGTGCACACAGGTAACAGCCGAGCCAGCTCATGTCTGTGTGCCCAGCCCCAGCCGAGAGGACTGGCTGGGAGAACTGACGGGGGCTGGGTGCTCAGGACTGCGGGAGGCCTGTGTGCCGGCTCTGTGGAAACACTGTGGCTGCGTGGGAGGACCCAGGGTGTGGCCGGGCCTCTGGGCAGTCACTGTGGGCGGCTCCCCACGCTCAGGGCTCCCTGATTCCCTAATGAGGGTCACTGCTGTGGGATCCTGTGTGTGGCTCCTGTGGCAGCGTGGGCGAATACTGCACCCACTGGGGCTGGTGCCCAGGCACTGGTCTCCTTTGAGGAGAGGAGGTTAGCATGAGAATACGCCGACAGAAGAGAACATACCTCCCCACCGATAAAAAAAAGAGAGATTCACCACATCCGACTTGGAGGTCACTTCGGACACGCCCCTCACCCTGTGGCACTGAGCAGAGCCCCTTAGCCGCACCCAGCACACCTCTGGTCATTCACTCAAAGAGCGGGCGTTCCACTAAGTCAGAGGCTTAGTCCAAAGACAAAAGCCACCACAGGGGGACAAACACCAACGAGTCTCCCCACAAATGCCTAATAATAAACAGCAATTCCAGAGACAAGAATAAGGAAGACAACATGACGCCCCAAAAGAACACAACACTTCAGTGCTAGGATGTGAAGATGAAGAGACTGATGAAATCCCAGAAACAGAACTTAAAAAACGGACTGCAGGATTACTTAGAAGTAGTCAGAAACAAATTCATGAGCCAAGGAAATCTGTACATGACAGGAATGCAAAATTTTCACATAAAGTTGAGATTTTAAAGAGAAATCAAAATGAAATATTAGAAATGAAGAACTCAACAAATAAAAAATGCAGTGGAAAGTCTTACCAACAGACTCAGTGAGACAGAAGAAAGAATATTCAAGTTAGAAGACAAATATCCGAGGCTGGTGCCGCGGCTCACTAGGCTAATCCTCCACCTCGCAGCGCTGGCACACCGGGTTCTAGTCCCGGTCAGGGCAACGGATTCTGTCCCGGTTGCCCCTCTTCCAGGCCAGCTCTCTGCCGTGGCCAGGGAGTGCAGTGGAGGATGGCCCAGGTGCTTGGGCCCTGCACCCCATGGGAGACCAGGAAAAGCACCTGGCTCCTGGCTCCTGCCATCGATCAGCGCGGTGCGCCGGCCGCGGCGGCCATTGGAGGGTGAACCAACAGCAAAGGAAGACCTTCTCTCTCACTGTCCACTCTGCCTGTCAAAAAAAAAAAAAAAAGAATGAAAATGATGCTTTAGGGGCCAGCATTGTGCATACCAGGTTAAGCTTCCGCCTGCAATGCCAGCATCCCATGTAGGTGCTGGTTCAAGACCTGGCTGCCTCACTTCCAGTTCAGCTCCCTGCTTGTGTGCCTGGGAGAGCAGTGTAGGAGGGCCCGAGTGCCGGGACCCCTGCACCCGCGTGGGAGACTGGGAAGCAGCTCTGGTTCCTAGCTTTTTCCTGGCCCAGACCCAGCCTTTGCAGCCAGCTGGGGAGTGAACCAACAGATGGAAAATCTGTCTCTTTCTTCCTCTGTAACTCTTTCAAATAAATAAAAAAATAAATTAAAAAAAAAAAAAGTCAGAGAGAGAGAGGGTGATAGAGAGACAGAGATCTTCCTCTGCTGGTTCACTCCCCAGATGGCTGCAACAGCCAGTGCTGGGCCAGGCCAAAGCCAGGAGCCAAGAGATTCTTCCAGGTCTCCCACGTGGTTGGCAGGTGCCCCAGCACCTGGGCCATCTTCCTCTGCTTGTCCCAGGCCATTAGTAGGGAGTTGGATTAGAAGTGGAGCAGCCAGGACTTGAACCAGCACCCAGTTGGGGATGCCAGTGTGGCAGGTGGCAGCTGTACCTGCTAGGCCATGATGCCAGCCCCCATGTTGCCTTTTAAAAAATTTTTTTTGTTTATTTATTTGAAAGGCAGAAATAGGGAGAGAGAGAAATATTTCCCATCCACTGGTTTCGTTGAAAATGGCCGCCAACACCCTGGGCTAAGCCAAGCCAGGAGCCAGGAGCCTCCTCCAGGTCTCCCACGTGGGTGCAGGGGCCCAAGGACTTGGGGCATCCTCCGCTGCTTTCCCAGGTGCATTAGCAAGGAGCTGGATGGGAAGTGGAGCAGCCGGGACTTAACCAGCACCCAGAAGGGAAGCCGGCATTGCAGGCAGAGGTTTCACCTGCTCCGCCGCAGTGCCGGCCCCCAGGCTGCCTTTTTAGAAGCCAAGATTTTTTTTTTTTTTTTTTTATCTTTTATTTAATGAATATAAATTTCCAAAGTACGACTCATGGGTTACAATGGCTTCCCCCCCCATACCGTCCCTCCCACCAACAACCCTCCCCTTTCCCACTCCCTCTCCCCTTCCATTCACATCAGGATTCATTTTCGATTATCTTAATATACAGAAGATCAGCTTAGTATACATTAAGTAAGGATTTCAACAGTTTGCTCCCACACAGAAACATAAAGTGAAAAATAATAGATGATTTTTTTTAAATGATGATGAAATCAGATCAGACCTATTGTCATGTTTAATCCAAGTGAGAGTCAAGTTGGGAATTGAAAATTTCTTTCTTTTTTTTTTTTTTTTTTTTTTTTTTTTTACAGAAGATCAGTTTAGTGTACATTAAGTAAAGATTTCAGTCGTTTGCACCCCCATAGAAACACAAAGTGAAATATACTGTTTGAGTACTCGTTATAGCATTAAGCCTCAGTGTACAGCACGTTAAGGACCGAGATCCTACATGAGGAGTAAGTGCACAGTGACTCCTGTTGTTGACTTTACCAATTGACACTCCTGTTTATGGCATCAGTAATCTCCCTATGCACCAGTTATGAGTTTCCAAGGCTATGGAAGCCCCTTGAGTTCTCCGACTCTTATCTTGTTTAGACAAGGTCATAGTCAAAGTGGAGGTTCTCTCCTCCCTTCAGAGAAAGGCACCTCCCTCTTTGAAGACCTGTTCTTTCCACTGGGATCTCACTCACAGAGATCTTTTTGCCAGAGTGTCTTGGCTTTCCATGCCTGAAATACTCTCATGGGCTTTTCAGCCAGATCCGAGTGCCTTTAGGGCTGATTCTGAGGCCAGAGTGCTATTTAGGACATCCGCCATTCTATGAGTCTGCTGAGTATCTCACTTCCCACGTTGGATCACTCTCCCCTTTATTTATTCTATCGGTTGGTGTTAGCAGATACTAGACTTGTTTATGTGCTCCCTTTGACTCTTAGTCCTTTCATTATGATCAATTGTGAACTGAAATTGATCACTTGGAGTAGTGAGATGGCATTGGCACATGCCACCTTGATGGGATTGAATTGGAATCCCCTGGTATGTTTCCAACTCTACCAATTGGGGCAAGTCAGCCCGAGCATGTCCCAAATTATACATCTCTTCCCTCTCTTATTCCCACTCTTATGTTTAACAGGGATCACATTTCGGTTAATTTTCAACACTTAAGAATAACTGTGTGATAATTACAGAATTAATAGAAGCCAAGATTTTAACATGCCTGTTTGTATTTGGCCTAAACCTTGGCAGGCAGGAAATGAGAGCATGGGGAGCAGCTGACCAGTCCGTAAGAACCGAGCTTCGACTCTGCCCTGGCCTCCCTGTCCCGAGGGCCAGCGGCCCCTTCCCTGCCCCCGGTCCACAAAGGGCGGAAACTCACAGCTGTGCAGGGACCCTAGGGTACAGGGGACGGGCCATGGACACGCTCGCTCTACTGAAGGGCGTCACGCGGGTTCAGTACGTTCCAACACTCACACCTTGGAGAGGGGCGTGTAGCCCGAGGGTTACAATGCCACCCTGGGGCGCCTGCATCCCACACCTGACTCCGCCCCCCCGCCGGTGTGGACGCCGCGAGGCAGCAGCGCCGGCTCAGGTGATGGGTTGCCCCCCACCCACGGGACAGGACTGCATTCACAGCTCCTCCCTTCATGCACCCAGTTTCCTGGGAAAGCCTCCTGGGGAGAACCCGCGGACGGGAACACCGCGTCTGCCTCTCAGACCAGCAAAGTAAACCACCGGAGAGCTCTAACGGGCAGGCAGGCTGCCACGCCTCCCAAAGCCCGTCGGGCTGCGGACCTGACACCCACGGGAAGCCGCAGGGCCTCACCTCCCAGAGGTGGCCGACGATGGGCGCGTCGGCCCAGGAGTGCTCGGCGTTTATGCCCATCTTGCCGTTCTTGAACACGACGAACGTGAAGGACTTGTCAAACCACCTACGGGATAAGACGCCACAGGAGAGCCATGGGGGAACCGGCACGCGAGCACGTGGCGTATCTAGCGCCATGGGGGAGCCGGCAGGCGAGCACGTGGCGTATCTAGCGCCACGGGGGAGCCGACACACGAACACGTGGGCCCGCACCCACCCCGCCAGCCGGCCCTGTGGCTAAACCTCCGCAGGAGGGGACAAGAGTGGCACAGGACCCAAGCTGGCCCGTCCTGAGCGAGGGCGCAGGACAGACGACCAGAACACGGGCACCCCCGTCCTCAGCAGACCCCGTCGGACCCTGCAGGGGGCAGCCCTCCCTTGGCAGATGAGGAAGAGGAGGCTCCAGGACAGCCACCGTCCTGCGAAGGTCAGGGCCTCACCTGTCGAAACACCTGCCGTGCAGGAGAGACTTGGCGTAGCTGTCCATGGAGGTCTCTGGGTCTTCCTTTCTGTACCCTTGCTCGGTGTCATCTAACGTCACGAAGAACGCCGCTCTCTCGATGGCATCCAGAGACTGCTTGTTCTTCCCACGTCCAAAATAGGCCTTGCGGCACCTGGCCCAGGGCACTCTGCAGAGAGAGTTAAATGCAGGTCACCCGGCCGGCCCTGCGGCTACGCGGTGACAGCTGCCTGCAGGTGACGTCTGGATGGCACAGCGCAGCCGCTACACATTTCCAGCCATTCCCTGCAGGCGAACGTCTTATCCGTGACTTTCTTATCTGACGCTGTCTCACGGCTGCTCCAAGAGGCCTCCTGTTCTGCTGCTCCCGACAGAGCCCAGAGCGTGGCCGTGCTTCTTGTTCAGTCAGTGCTGAATGAAGGGACGGCCAGCACGCAGACTGCACTGAGGGTGCACCTGCTGGGGAGCGGCAGAGCCAGGGCCCAGTGGGTGCCCCTCACCCCCCAGCCCCGCCAAGCCCACAGCTGCACGGGAAGCGTCCCGAGTGGGCGCCGGCAGAAGTCACAGCAAACGGGAGAGCGCTTCGCCGGTGCCAGGTGACCCCGCAGTCTTCCCAACGCTGCCACGCCCATCGTTCCGATCAGGGAACTGAAGTCACAGCTATTCTGTGGGGAGGAGGCATCCAGGCCAGGCCCCCCAGGCCCCTTTCCTGACACCCCTGCGTCCCCCGCCAGGCTCCTCTCAGGACCTAACAGTGATCACGCTGCGGGAGCCCGGGAGCGCTTGGCCCTGAACGCCGCTGCCCTGCAGACACGGGGCAGGGTCTGCAGACTCTTCCAGTGGTCACAACCAGGTCACCACTGGCATCCGGGTACAGGCTAGGAACACGGCTCACCACCTGCCCCACCCAGCCACAATTAGGTGGCCCCATTGTATACAGCGCCCAGGGCAAGAAAGGCCGCGGGGCTCGCAGGGCCACATCCTCGCGTCATCAGAACCTCTGTGACTCTCGTTCAGAGGCAAGGACACCGACCCTCACACAGGGGCCTCGGCTGGCGGTTCTGGCTCCTATCAAATTGACCCACCACCTGCGCAAAGCCTGACTCTGCTCTTCGCTGTGAGGTCACTGCCTGCACGTATCGGCCGGTCACACGCAGAGACGGCCAAAGCACCCCCTGCATCCCGGCTGTTCTTGCGACCCCCCAGGCCTGGGGCGGGACCTGCTGCCACAGAACCAGGCACCGCACGGGTACCCGTCCTGCTCGGGTGTTCCCGCAGGTCCCGACGGGGCCGGACCCCGGGGAAGGGAGGGCTGGGGGCCCCCGGGCACCTGTCGGCTGCGGTGAGGGCCGCCAGCTTCTCCTCCCCGGCCTGGGGCTCCGAGGGGTCGTCCAGGATCCGCTGCATCTGCTGCTCCATCTCGCGGGGCCGCAGCAGCCTCCCGTCGTGGTACAGCCAGACCTTGAAGTAGCGCCCCCTGTGGTACACGACGATGTGCCTGCTGTCCTGGATGTGCTGCAGGGTGTCTGGGGCACGGGGTGGGGGGGAGACACAGTCCAGGGTCACGGCCACGGCGGCACCCCGGGCTGTGAACGGCCGCGAGTCCTGACTCCGCGTTACCCTCGGTGTAATGCGCCCACGCCCGAGCCTCCTTCAAGCACCGAGCACACAGCAGTCGAGCACTTCGCCATCTCACAGGTCTGGCTCCTCCCCTCAGCCTGGCCGCTCAGTGGGTGCAGGATCTGGGCAGCCACTCAACCCTGACTAAGCCCCAATTTTCCCATCTATAAAATGGAGATAATACTCACATCCCTGGTGTGGTTGTACTAGCATTAAAATAATATCCAGGGGCCGGCGGTGTGTCTAGTGGGTAAAGCCACCGCCCGTGATGCCAGCATCCCATACAGTGCCTGTTCAAGCCCCGGCTGCTCCACTTCCAATCCCATTCCCTGCTAACGCGTCTGGGAAGGCAGCAGAACACGGCCCAAATGTTTGGGCCCTTGCACCCATGTTCGAGATCTGGATGAAGCTCCTGACACCTGGCTTTGGCCTAGCCCAGCACTGGCCATTGCCGTCATCTGGAGAGTGGACCAGGGAATGGAAGATCTCTTTCCCTCTCTCTCTGTAACGCGAATTTTCCAATAAATAAATATGTGTTTTTGACAAACCAGAAATAAGACAAGCATTCACACCACGGCCACTTGCGTGGGACATCACACCCGAGATCCCGGCTGGGGCAGCAGAACAGGGAAACACAGAGGGTAAGGATACGGAAGGGAACCATCAACACGGTCATTTGCACAATGCGAGAAAATGCTTGTCAACATTATCCCACGTGGGATTCGCATCCAGAATCCACACGGAGCTCAAAGAACCCAACAGCAAGGAACCACGCAACGCGATTCATAAATAGGCAAATGACGTGAGCGCTGACTTCCCAGCAGGAGACACACGGACGACGCGCAGCGGATGCCAAACTGCTCAGCCTGAGTCATCGGGGGCGCGCGGCAAACCCACGAGACAGCTGCTCAGCCCAGCTGGGGTGGACACCATCGACAGGCGCGTGAGGATGTGCAGACGGGGGGATTCACGCTCTGGTGGGGATGCAAATGAGCGCAGCCACCACGGAAACAGCAAGGAGGTTCCTCAACCAACCAGAAACAGGGCTGTGTGACGCAGCTGTGCCACTGCTGGGCGCCCTGCCCAGGACCAGACTCGGTCCGAGAGATGCCTGCATCTGCACGTGTGCTGCAGCAGCCACGGTACGGAACCAACCAGCGTCTGTCAGCGCGTGAACGGCTGAAGAACATGGGGTCTACAGCCACGGGAAACGTCCTTCAGCCATTCGAAGCAGTAACATTGCTCTCGTTTGGGGAAACACGGACCAGCCTGTGGAACACTGTTTCATGACGTAAGGCACAGACATGAGCGTGTTCTCACTCATCCACGGGAGATAAGCACGTGGATCTCACAGAGGTCAAGGGCAGAAAGGCGGGGACTAGAGGCTGGAAAGGGTGGGGGTGGGAGGCGGGAGAGGGGTCGGCAGCTGCAGGTGGGTAACAGGAGTAACTTCGGAGGTTCTGCAGCCCCGGAGTGTCAGCGTGGCCCACGACAGCTAACTGTCTACCTGTACATAGCTCGCACAGAAGATGCCGAATGCTTCCAATAGAAAGACAGTGAATGTGTGCAATAGGGGGTGTGGCAACTACCCTGATCTGATCGTTAGAAGTTGCATATGCGGATTGAAACATCATACTGAGCTGGCGCCGCGGCTCACTAGGCTAATCCTCCACCTGCGGTGCAGGCACACCGGGTTCTAGTCCCGGTCGGGGCGCCGGATTCTGTCCCAGTCGCTCCTCTTCCAGTCCAGCTCTGCTCTGGCCTGGGAGGGCAGTGCTTGGGCCCTGCACCCCATGGGAGACCAGGAGAAGCACCTGGCTCCTGGCTTTGGATCAGCGCGGTGTGCCGGCCACAACAGCCATTGTGGGGTGAACCAGCGGAAAAGGAAGACCTTTCTCTCTGTCTTTCTCACTCCACTCTGCCTGTCAAAAAAAATTTAAAAAAAAAAAAGAAACATCACACTACTTCATACAAATATGTAATATTATCACACGTCACTCAAAAGCAGATATTAAGCAAAAGGCCGTAGGTCCTGGTGAGGCTGGAGCTGGCAGTAATGAAGGGAAGGGGCTGGTGCTGTGGCTCAGCAGTTACAGCCGTGGTCTGCAGCGCCGGCACCCCATGTGGGCGCCAATTCTTGTCCCAGCTGCTCCTCTTCCCATCCGGCTCCCTGCTAATGCGCCTGGGAAGGTGGCACAGGTGCTTGGGCCCTGCACCGATGTGCGAGACCCAGAGGAAGCTATAGGGTCCTGGCTTGGGACTGGCCAGCTCCAGCCGTTGCAGCCACTTGGAGAGTGAACCAGAGGATGGAAGATCTCTCTCTCTCTCTCTCTCTCTCTCTCTCTCTGCCTCTGTGTAACTCTGCCTCTGTGTAACTTTGCCTTTCAAGTAAATTAATCTCTTTTTTTTTTTAAAAAAAAAAAGGGGGGGGGGAGGGGGTCTTTAACAGATTGCTTGGTGCTTGTAAGTTGGAAATTACTTTAAGGGCGATTTGTCGATGTCAATAAAACAGAAAAGGCTCCCTGTGCAATCCAGCAAGTGCGTTTCCAGGGCTGCGTGGCCAGGTTTCACCCCTGCTCCCAGGACAACACACGGCCCTCACTGCGGCACCTCGTGGGCAGGAAAAGATGGCAGACAGGAGGCCCTGCACACACAGCCCTGCACGAACCAGCCCTGCACATGCCAACACCACACACCAGCCCTGCATGAACCAGCCCTGCAATGCCAACACCACACACACCAGCCCTGCACACACAGCCCTGCACGTGCCAACACCACACACACCAGCCCTGCACACACAGCCCTGCACGAACCAGCCCTGCACACACCAGCCCTGCACACACAGCCCTGCACACGCCAACACCACGTACACCAGCCCTGCACACACAGCCCTGCACATGCCAACACCACACACACCAGCCCTGCACACACAGCCCTGCACATGCCAACACCACACACACCAGCCCTGCACACACAGCCCTGCACGAACCAGCCCTGCACACACCAGCCCTGCACACACAGCCCTGCACACGCCAACACCACGTACACCAGCCCTGCACACACAGCCCTGCACATGCCAACACCACACACACCAGCCCTGCACACACAGCCCTGCACATGCCAACACCACACACACCAGCCCTGCACACACAGCCCTGCACGTGCCAACACCACACACCAGCCCTGCACACACCAGCCCTGCACGTGCCAACACCACGCACACCAGCCCTGCACACACAGCCCTGCACGAACCAGCCCTGCACACACAGCCCTGCACATGCCAACACCACACACACCAGCCCTGCACACACAGCCCTGCACATGCCAACACCACACACACCAGCCCTGCACACACAGCCCTGCACGTGCCAATACCACACACACCAGCCCTGCACACACAGCCCTGCACGTGCCAACACCACACACCAGCCCTGCACACACAGCCCTGCACGTGCCAACAGCACACACACCAGCCCTGCACACACAGCCCTGCTGCCACACCACAGGCAGAGGAGCCAGAAATGTGACCCTGAGGGCACTGAGATGAACACTTTCTCTTCCTTGGCAACTTTCTAAACTTTGGTGGCAATTCCATTAAATAGCAACAAAACCACTGACCAGGGAGGAGCTGGAGCAGGAGCCCTGTGGACACCAAACCCCGCAGGTGCTCAGTCGACGGGCACACAAGCCAGGCCCCCATTCACCGTGACCACGCCCGACGGCCTGCGCCCTGATAGGACGGAGATGCTATGCTAACAGCTGCTACGCTGCATTGCGTGGGGAGCTGCCCAGGGTCAGTGCGGACCAAGCTTTTCCTCCCGGTGTGTTTGGTCCTCAGTGGGCTGAATCCAGAGCTGTGGACCCACAGAGTCGGAGGCCGACCTGCTGCCTCAGTTTAAGCACAGGCGGGGTCTCGCTGGTGAGGGCTGCGGGGGTGATGGGCAGGATGGTTCAGGAGAGACAAAGGTGCACGTGGCCACTTGCCCGGGGCACGCCGACAAACAGCACCACGTCACTTCCGGTTCTGTTTGTTTGGTCAGTATTGAAGCCAGATGCTTTCCGTAACTCATTAACACGTTTCCCTCTGTGAGCTCCTAGACCATGCCCTTGGCCGCCTTTCCAACACAGATCCTGATGTCTTCCCCAGGTCTGTGAGAACTCTTTACATACCAACCCCTAACCCTCTTCTCCCTTGCAAGAGTGTCCCCCCAACTTGTTGTGCGCTTTGGAAAAGAAGTGCTTGTCTGTTCATTTACATTTTGTCAGAAAGTTAGCAAGACAGAGACAGAGATCTCTCCTCTAGTTCATTCCCCAACGCCCACTACAGCCAGGGCTGGATCAGGACGAGTCAGAGCCTGGAACTCCGTCCGGGCCTCCCACGGGGCGGGCAGGGACCCAGCTACGTGGGCCCCTGCCTGCTGCCTCCCGGGGTGCACGCCCCCAGGAAGCCGGGACACAGGACAGGGGCAACCCAAGCGGGCCTTATCTGCTGCACGGACGCCCACCCCGACAGCTGCCTTGTAAATTACTGATCTATTTTGTAAACACAGAAAACTTAAATCTTTGTACCGCCAGTGCTTGGGTTTTTAGGCGTTGTAATGGGTTGAGCTGTATTCCTGAAAAAGATGGTGCCAGTCCAAGCCCTAGCCCCAGTGCCTTGGACGGGGCCTTACTGCTTATTTAGAAATGGACCCTTTGGTGCCGCAGCTGCCACACGAGGAGCAGGCCATGCGGCGGGTCCTTGATCCACCGGCTGCTGCCTTCTGTGAGGGGAAGGTGAGGCGGCAGGGGACCCGGCCCTGCTGACACCCCGACCTCAGAGGACCCACTCCTGATTCGTGGTCAGTGTTGGGGCAGCCCCCGTGCACCGACGCGGACGTGGCGCTCAGAGAGGCCGTCCCACACACCCCGAGCCCCTGCGCTCTCTGCTGGCGAGGCCTCGCCCAAGTCCACTGCCCGGGAACCATGAGCCTCCAGTGGCCGAGGCCGGCATTTCCCACACAGGGCGGACACTGCCCCACCCCCTGAACCCGCCCCTCGGCAGCTCCGGCCTCCCCAGGGCCCTGGGCAGGTCCTCCCGGCACAGGGCTGGTCTTGCCCCTGCTGGAGCCCGCGCAGGGCACTTTGAAGGGCCTCGAAGAGGAAAGGGGCTCAGCCCGAAGCCCCCAGCACAGAGCGCGGGGAGAACACGGAGAGCTTCCGAGACGGCGAGGGCAGGACCAGGAGGGGACGCCGTGCGTAAGAGGCGGCCCAGAGGCGGGTCTGATCCAGGCTCGTACTGGGGCTAAGTTTGGAGGGCTGGATCTGCTGCAGAAACACCCGCAGGGCTGGTGCCTGACACAGGCTGGCTACGGTCTTAGACAGGGCCAGTGTCTGGGTATCCCCTGCCCGTGCGGGCTCAGGGCACGGCCAGAGCCTGGGGGCCCGGACAGTCCCGCCAGTGCCCGCCGTGCTCCCGGCATTGCCCTGCTGCTGCTGTGTGGATGGCAGAGTCTGTGGCCACCCTCCCTGGTCAGGCAGCCGGGAAGTGAGCAGCGGGACCACCAGCCCCGGTTCTCGAGCAGGATGCACGGCACACTCCATAGGGAACTCCGCACGCCAGCCACGGCAAACCGTCCCTGACAACCCGAGGGAGACAGCGGACACGCAGCACGGCACCCTGGGAGACGGCCCCCAGGAGAGAACGGAAGGCCGTCAGCGGCCCTGCGTGGCGCGCAGTGGACACAAAGGCAGCTCCCCCGCAGGGACGACCCCCGCCTCGCTGGCACATGGCCGGGGTCCCTCTGACCTCACTTTGCCGTCTGCTAATTCCCGGCCAAGGACGGACAGTGCTGAAGCCCCACGCACCTGTCTCCTCGCCTGGGATGCGACAGGTGTTGAACAGCCGCTCCCACTGGGCGGAGCACAGCGGGACGGTGGATCCCAAAAGACGAATCTGCAATAAAAACACGTTCCAAATGACAAACAAAACTCAACAGGGGAGCACACACTGAAAACTGCCTTCAGGGGCTGGTGCCGCGGTGCCGAGGTCAGCCAGCCTCCCACAGGGGTGCCCGTCCTGAGTCCTGCCTGCTCATCTCTGATCCAGCTCTCTGCTGATGTTCTGGGGACGCGGCGGAGGACGGCCCAGTACCGGGGCCCCTGCCACGACACGGGAGACCGGATGGAGTTCCAGGCTCACGGCATCAGCCTGGCCCGGCCCCGGCCACTGTGGCCTTCTGGGAAGTGGACCAGGGGACAGAAGATCCTCTTTAACTCTGCTTTTCAAATAAATAAATGTATTTTTTATAAAAAGAAAAGAAGAAAAGAAACACTGCACTTGTTTCTCCTCACGCTGCGTGGTCTGACTTAATCTTTTCCAGTCGCCCCATGGTGGATCCCGAGGGGTGGCTGGGCTGGGCCAGGGTATGGCTTCCTGCCCGTTTACTCCCTCCTGAGTCACACGGCCTCACTGGGCATGTATAAAGTGACACTGAGGGCGCAGGGTATTCCAGGAGGAAACGCCTGTCCCTCTGAGTTGCTCGTTAGCATACCCCTCTCCTTCAGAGACAAACAAGGGTTTCCGGGAAGGACAGGGCAGAATGGAAGCACAACAGGTGTACGTCCATTAGCACTCACTTCGATCAGTCTCCACCTCATCACGCCACGGGACAGGAACAAACAAAACCAAGCCCAACCGTGCCCACCCTGTGCGGACATTCATGTGAGGCTGTGAACCGGCCCAGGAATCTGGAGCCCAGGAAAGCAGAGGGCAGCGGGGCCGGGCGGGGGGCCGGGAAGGGGCGAGGGGACCCCTGGGCGAGGGACGGCCTCACGGGCCTGAGTGGGTTTGGTTTCAGGGTGCGGGGTAGAAATGCATCAGAATGGCGAATGGTGAGTGCCGAGGGTGCAGTACGCCCACTACAGCTCCCGGAGCCGACGGCCAGGACGCGTGACAAAAGCGGGCGGCGTACCGGTGTGATCTCCTCGCGGTCCACCTTGCGCCGGTACAGCAGGATGGCGTGGATGGCGTTGCCGGCTCGCGCCGCCTGAATGTGCGTCGGGATGACGTACAGCAGGTCCTGAAAGGCAGGAACGAGAGCGGGGGGAATGCTACTCTGGAAAAGACAAGCTCCCCTCCCCACCCTGCACCAGCGCGCCTGGTTCAAGGCCGGGTCCTGCACTCTGACCCAGCCCCCTGCTAACGCACAGCCTGGGAGGCAGCAGGAGTGGCTCAGTACTTGGGTCCAGGCCATCCACGAGGGAGATCCAGATAGCGGTCCCTGCCCCCGCTCTGGCTCGCCCAGCGCCGGCTGCGGCAGGTGTGTGCGGGAGTGAACCAGAGGGTGTGAGGTCTCTGTCTGCTGTCTACTTCCGCCTCTCTGCCTTTCAAATACAAATGAAAATAAATAAAAAAGTAAAACACTTTTCAATGCATTACAGAGCACGTCCCCCACACTGTTAAAATCTCTCTATAGACAGTTGTGCTCAATCACATCCGCTGGGATAGAAGACAACTTGATTCTTACACTTTGTCAATTTTGTTTTCTTGCTGGGTTATAAAAATAATCTCAGGTATTCTTGAAGAGCACAGCACGTCACCCCCAGTGCTTTCGTGTGATGGACAGAAAGGAGAGCAGAAGCGTAAGACAGGGTAGTTCAGGAAGTTTTCAGAACGAGAGGTAAGCAAAAGTTAGAACAATGTTTTATTAATACACCTGTGCGTGTAATTTTCTA